>NC_045129.1:7232877-7537905 GCF_007655135.1 Punica granatum
ACCTCATTCGGGTTCTTCCAGGCCCAGAACCGGGGCATTACATGCACATTATTAGCTGTGATGATGAAAACATGTACTAATTTGTTACGGAAAATGACTACCGATCAGCATTGGACTGCTCCAAAAGAGCACGGCAGAGAAGTCCGACTACTAGAGAGTTTTCCCAGGCCGACCTAAAGGACCTTGCAGAGATCAACATCAACCTTCACTGGCGCCAAGCACGAGAAGTGGCGGCGGGCAGCCTCGAGAACTGAACAGGGACGTTCAGTTTTGATGTTGCCGTAAATGTTCGAGTAAGAGTTTGCCTTCTCCTTGAGCTGCAGCCACCTCTTGGTCTTTGACCCCTTTTTGCTGAAAGTGTAGCTCCTAATGTACTTCTGCCTCGAAGCGAACTCTCCATGGATCGATTCAGGATTCTCAGAAATCTGTGAGGAAGGCGAACCCAAGAAGGATGGGGAGGAGCAGCCAGGTTCCTTGTTAGATGCGGTTATCATCCTCTGCAGGAACTCTGCATCAGCCTCAGCCCACCGTCGCTGCCTCAGGGCGGAGCACTTAATCGGGTTATGGACATCTATGCAGTCGATGCAAGTTGTGTTCACCAACACCATCGTTGCTCTTGACAAAATCTGGAGACAGTTGACATATTTATAGAGGAGAGTGGGATTCGTCGGGTCAATGATTCTCATTTCCATATTTTGTTTCCTCAATAAAATTGTTTCCTAATTTATTTTCATATAGACGATGAAATTATCCATTTTCCCAGGAGTTCGTTTCTTTAAGTGGCAATTCTAATTTAGGAAATATTCCAACATTTAAGAAATATATCCCAACCCGTTAGTAAATAAGAATCTTGATTTATACGACTGAATAACTTACATTAACTAATTCCGTATAGATTCTATATTAGGAAATCGGAAAATGGCAATGGTCCATAAAGGGTGTTTCAGGCACTTAATATTACCAACAAGAGATTGATTCAGAAGGCGAGAAATCGTGAACAGAAAAAGAAAAAAAAAAAAAAGAAGCAAATTCGGGATGGAGCGATGGATCTTGTTTCCAATCTGAGGAGATATATTCACTGTGAGCATCTCCTTCAGTAAAATTGAATTCACCACTGCAATTAATGCCACGGAAGTCGCATTATATCTTGTAATCTAAGTAATTAATGCCTTGTTTGGTTTGTGAGTGTTATTTTAGAATTACAATTCTAACTTAACTCTACCAACTACAAAATAAAATAATTCATACAAAATCAAAGAGTGGGTCCTATTTATACTACTTTTTTTTCCACAACAAAACAACATAACTCATACAAAGTCAAAGAGTGGATCCTATTTATATTACTCTTTTTCAAAATCAAAATTTAATTTTAAAATTTTATTATAAAACCAAACGCAATATAAACATAAATACGTAATATATATATATATAAATATATATGTGTGTGTGTACTAAGAGCTATCATGCCATATATGTGACGACGGACCCAATCATCTAAAGAAAACATGTACGGGGGAGACAAAGATTCTGTGCAACATACAACACAAAATTAAAGATATAATTGATGATTTTATTAAAAAAGAAGAAGAAGAAGAAGAAGAAGAAGGAAGCTTTATTAATCTGCCGTCACTCTGACATGCGATCCAATCACTCTGACTTCGCAGATTGAGGGGCATGGTGTCATGGTGACACCATGTCATCTATAAATTTTCCTCAATCCGCACAATGTCCTGCAAATTTAATTGGAAAAAAAAGGAAAATTATAGGGTCTGCAACTTTCCTTTCTTTCTCGGTATTTCTCGCGCAGAAGCATAAATCGGAAAAAAAATTATACTATCTAGTTCGTGTGTGGTTTAGGAGCCCTTCTACACTGCTTAGACCAGTGCAGAGGAGCGCATTCAAAAATATTGATCTGACGATGGAGCGGATCCCCGAATCTTCCATGAATTATACAGGCGATTACTAACTCCGCAAATATCAACTAGATCAAATGCGACTACAATTTTTGAAGAGCTCCAGTTTTATTATGGATAACCAATTCGAGACCGACCTAATTTTGTATGTTGGATGTGTCTATGAAATGCTATCCGAAGACGTTCTCCCCAATATATACGTACAAGTAAGATATTTTTCAATAAATATCTTATTATCCGAGATCTTATTTCAACTTTCACATTCATTTGAACACAATCATTACTTTCTCTCAATTATTCATTACTTTTTCACACTTTTTCTCATAATTCAACAACACAATTATTACAACCCAATTAAAATCAAAATTCAACTCTATTTAACTCTAAAATCAAACACAGGAGTAATAACTATACATTCTGGGAATTCCTGTCTGATTATTCTCTGAAGAACGGCATCTGTGGCAGAATTGATAGAGGCAGTGGCTTCGTTAAGGACTATAATTTTGTTCCTTCTCAAGAGCGCTCTCCCCAGGCAAAACAGCTGCCTCTGCCCTACGCTCCAGTTCTCCCCATCACCACTCACTGTCACAGAAAAATTGAAGGTTTTAGTCCTCCATTGAGTCAGAACGATATCGAAGGCTGAAAGAGCTCTTCTTGCATTGTGATCTTGAGCGAGCTTTTCATAACCCCATTTGCGGATGAACATACTCATCAGAAGAGTCTAGCTGGCCGGGGGGGCTGCTTATTGTTGGTTTCAGCTGACACTTCTCTAAAGCCTACCAGGCAATACAGAAATTACGAGTCAACTAAATTCATAATAAAACACAGTGTGCCTCCAGAAGTGTTTCCTAATAATAGATCGCTCAATTTTTAGTCTTTCTGGATTCTGTAAAACAAGGAAACGAGGTAAGATCATGTTTGACTACAATAAATGTCTTGTTCAAAGCAGAACGGCATTTTGTTTTTCTTATTTTCTTCATTTTCCTTCAGAATATCTAAACCCACTAAATAAAACAGTTGAAGATATAACTGATGAGCCGATGTTGGGGAAATCCTAAGTCTAGGAAGATTGAGTTTACAGTGGAACTTGATCAAGTAGGCTGACCTCCCAAATCTCATGATCTGAGTGTAGACCCAGAGGATCCATGTTAGTCGTACCCCTGCCCCTGAAGAGAATGGGCTCCTGAGGGATTATGCTGAGCTCCATCCTCAAGTCCTTTAACCTGATAGAGGTGATGTCAATCCCATCAATAAATATTCTCTAGCCCCCCCCCCCCCCCCCCCCCCCCCCCCCGAGGCTCCACTAAGCGGAACAAAGCCCACTTCCTGTCTGTCCTCCCTACAATGCCAACCCGGCTCCCTTCCCTGAAGATGCATGAGATTCCCTTCAGAACTAAGGGCATGTTTGGGCGGTACTGAACCTGGAATACATCATAATTGAACAGAAGAAAGGACACGAGGTTAATAGCTCGTATAACAGTTTCTGGAAAGTAAATTATTTTGGTGGAAACTCAACGAACTTGATGGAAAAGGAACTCATGCGTGCTATATGAGAATCCACATTAGACAGGAAGCGAACTATTTTGATAAATTTTTGGATCTTTACCTTCAGGTCTTCGTGCTCGATCCTGCCCCTTGAGGGTCGTGAAGAAGGAGGCCTATGATCCTCCACAATTGCCTCAGGCTCAGAAGAAATGTGCATGAACTGCTTGATCCATTCAACCAGAACTATTGAGTTCAATAAGCAGCACTACCATCTTGTCAAAAAGACGTGATTAATTTGAGAGAGCATACCAGGGGGAAAGACCCACAAGTCCAGTGCCAGATATATAATATTTACATCTCAAAATTGGACTCAGGTTGCCTCAAGAAATCTTCTCCGTTTCGGTTTTCAATTTTCTATTTTCATGAAAGCAGGGGACTCTACAAGATTACAAAAAGAGAAGTAAAATCTGTTTTCAAAGTTTTTCCAGAAAATGAAAATGAGAGTTCCTAGAAACAGAAATTTGTCAAGGTAAAAGCTTCAACACCGGAGTTTACATTTCCTCTAGGGAGCAAAATTAGGTCTGCAGCCCTGAATAGTGTCACGTTCTGAGGAGCTTCAATCCTCAGAACTAACCATTCAGAGACTGCAGTTGAGTGGAAAAAGATCTTTGCATCGTAATCTATTAGGAGATCACTGAAAAACCTTTGCTCCATGCCAAAAGCTCGTATTATGATCACTCCTAGAGAGGTTTCGGTGGCGTAATTCAGAACAGGGGCCTTTGTTGTCCCATTGATCCTGATCAGTTCCCGGGCGGTTGATAAGTACTTGCCCTGAAAGGAAAAGGATTATCAGTTCCGATTAAAAACCTGAACATCAAACAGTTTATATCAACCAAGAAAAGGCATTTTTGTTATATTGGACTGAGCTCACCTGAATGTATTTCGATGCTACAATGGCTGGAATTGCTACGATCAGGACTTTCCATGCCACGGAGACCATGACAGCTATTACAGCTATCACTTCGAGGGCAGAATATATCAGGAAGATGAGCGGGAAGGGTATGTTAAAGTCCAAAACGCTGAAGTCTGAGGAAGCCTACGAAAAGAGGAACATCAGCCTTATCAAGCAGTCAAAACAAGTAAACATATTCCCATTTTACGTACTGGAAGAGCGAAGAGCATGATTACCCTGGATAGGATCCTCCCGATGGGATGCAGTCAAAGAAGAACATGGGGCCCCTAAAGATTGTGCTATTGAAGCCCAAGAAAAATGCCTTTGAGGCCCTTAGCCCAATTTGGACCACAATGAAGGATCTGAGATAAACAAAGGCCGCGCTGAGAGTTGAAATCCTGGTATACGCCGATCAAAATGCTACTCTTGATATTTGGAAGTCGAACAGCTACAGCGAGCCAGTAAGTAGCTGCGGCCTGAAACCTGACAAAGGCCAACTGAGCGGCTGTGTCTGATAGTAAAAGGATCGTTCCTCTTGAGACAAGGAAGTAATCGATCAACGGCTTCAAACCAACATCACCAATTCCCTCTCTTCTTCCTTGGTTAACTGTCGTCCCTGTTAAATCTCTTAATTTAACCCTCACAGAAGACCAGCAAAACTGAATTTAGAGAGAATGAGAGAATGCAGATTTTACAGAGAGAAGGAAAAACTGTCTGCCACTTAATTCATCTGAAAAACTTCAGTACAATACAACAAAGAAAAACAGTTAACACTTAAAAACATAAAGCTGGAAAATAACTGCACCTATCATGCTAAAACTAAGCACCTGAATACAAGCTAACTGATTCCTTAAAAATAGCCACTAAGGATAAACAAACGATACTGACATTTGACTAACAAAAAGGTAAAAACAGCTCTGATGCATTTATCTCCAACACTCCTTGGATCAGAAGCTGCTGCACACACCAAGCTTCTTCCTTAGGAACTCAAATCTCTCAACATGAAAAGACTTAGTAAAGATGTCTGCAAGTTGCTCATCAGTTCTGCAGTACATAAGCTTTACTTCACCACTTTGTTGCACTTCTCTGAGAAAGTAGTACTTCACCTTAAAATGCTTAGTCCTTCCATGAAAAACAGGATTATGAGAGATAGCTAAAGTAGCTTGATTGTCTACGTACACCTCAGTTCCTTCCTTTAAGCTTAAATGCAGATCTTGCATCAACTTCCTTAGCCAAAGTGCTTGATTGGTTGCTGCTGTTGCTGCTATGAACTCAGCTTCAGCACTAGATTGAGCAATTGTTTCCTGCTTCTTTGAACACCAAGAAAAACATGCTGAACCGAGATTGAAACAGTAACCAGAAGTGCTCTTCATGTCATCTGCACTTCCTGCCCAGTCACTGTCTGAAAAACCAGACAACTTCAACTCCTTACTCTTTGTGAACTTAATTCCATGACAAGATGTTCCCTTTAGATACCTTAGGACCCTCTTTGCAGCAATCATGTGAGATTCTTTTGCACAGTTCAAGAATCTTGACAGAACACTTACCACATACAGAATATCTGGTCTGGTTGCTGTCAGGTACATGAGACAGCCGACCAAACTCCTATACTGTGCTTCATCAGTTGGTTCTGTTCCGTCCTCCTTTTGCAACTTCTCTTTGTAACCCATAGGAGTCTTCACGCTTTTACACTCCTCCATATTAAATCTCTTTAAAATCTCCTTCAGATACCTTCTTTGACAGATGAAGATTTCTCCCTGAGTCTGCTTTATCTCCATGCCTAGAAAGTAGGCCATTACTCCAAGGTCTGTCATCTCAAAGACCTTCATCAGATCTTGCTTCAGCTCTTTGATTAGATCTTCATCATTTCCTCCAGCGGGTCCATCTCCAAAACCTCATCTGCACTATTATGCTCCTCTGCTGATTCAGAATTCAGTTTGTGATGCTTCCCCTTGGTATCCGAGTTGTTCACAGACACTAATGTTGTCATTGCTTCCTCATGAGCACTCACGAGCTGCTGGAACGTGGCTTCTGCAGCCAACAGCTCTCGGTAGGTCCAGGAATGTGTAATCTACCCCCCTTCCATGACCTCAAAAGTGCCAAAGAAATCCTATTAAACTTCGTTGATATCATCCCAAATATTTATATGTCCTGATTGAAACTTGGAAGGATCCAGTGTTTTACCAGAATCCAGTCAACTTCAGTGAGGAACTCCACTTGATGAGTCACCAAAGTCACAGTCTTATTCTCTTGTGCAGACATGACAGAGTCCTGCAACCACATTGGTACCTTGTCGATTATCAAAATTTCACACGTCATCTGAGCAGCACTTAATTTCCAGTCTTAGTACAGAAAAATTACTCTATATTTCGAGTATAACAGCTACTGCTACCAAATAATCACTTCTTTCTGTTTTCTTAACTTTTCTACTGAAACAAGACACAAAAAATCTCTTACGTTGAACAATGCTGCAAGCTTTGTGAGCATCCGCTGCACTTAAAGGGTCGTCGAGAAGATAAATATCGGCATCATTGTCTATGGCTCAAGCAAGCTGGATCCTCGGTTTCTGTCCTCCACTCATGTTGATCCCTCCCTGGCCAATCTCAGCCAGATCTCCGTGATCGAAGCTGTTGATATCTTTATCCAACGCGCAGGATTTTATAGCCTTCTCAAATCTCTCCTCATCCATCGGCTTCCCAAAGAGTATCTGTATCCACGAATCTTGGGAGACGTACGCAATAGATCCATTTACACTCACCTACAAGTGACGGAAAGTTCAAAATTAAATTTCTCATTAATAAGCTCTTTGTGGTCTTCAGAAGATCTAGACTCACAGCTCCAGAAGTTCTGACAATATCCCCAAGTATTGCATCCAAGAGGGACGATTTCCCCACCCCAATGGGCCCACAAATTGCGATCTTTCACCCAGCTTTGGCTTCCAAGTTAATGTTCTGGAGGGTAGGACGTGCTGATGCCATGTCCCAAGTGAAATTTCCTGACGTTATTCCAACCATCCTATCACAACTTGGAGATGTAAAACTCATCTTGATCCTATCACCCTCGATCTCTTCATCCAACAGGAATGCATTGATTTGATCAAGGGAGACTTTAAATTGGATTAGAGCTGAGAGAGCCTCCGGGATCGTCCTGACAGGATCCACAATGACCTGCAAGGTTGCTAGGACCATGAAAATTGTACCAGCTTGCAATGGGGCGCTTCCCAGTAGTAGACATCCCAGAAAGACCACCGAGAAGATCACCGTCGGCGACATCCAATATAGAGCAGTCCGTAGGCCTTCTTGAGCTGCAACTTGCCTAACCACTCTTACTTCTCGGCCCTTCTCAACTCAATAGATTTCTTGAACTTCTCCTTTCAGGATTGGAACTTTATGATCTTCATGTTTCTGAGTATCTCTGAAGTGGCTCCGAGTCTTTCGTCTAGTCTGGCACTTTCACAGGATCTTTGCATATGGAATGTTCAGTAGACCGCAGATTATAAGCGGGACAAGGCCTGGGAGAGCCCCAGTCCCTATGACTGGGATGAGGACTCCGATTGATAAGACAAGTTGGAGGGATAAGCTCCTTATGGAGTGCAACCACAACAGAAACTCTCCCATCTTGTAGGCATCCACGCCTATGTAATTTACGATCTCGCCCGTTGAGTGCCTCCTCCTTCCTGAGCTTGAGAGTTTAAGCTGCTTCTTGTAGACAGCAGCAAGAGCGGATCTCATCCTCATCCCGGACCTTCTAGACCCAAAAAACCAGTGTCTCTGTGACAAGGACTTGACTAGCTTTGTCACAACTAAACACCCCCCTATGTTGAAGTCTTGAGACAGACTATTCTCTTCTTTGTCCCGACTTGAGTATCTTACAAATACATAGAGAATCAAAGGTGACACCACAACTGAGATTGTACAGAGAAATGCGTAGAAACCTATGAGGATGTTCTCTTTCAACTGAACTTTTGTTATAGCCTTGATGACCATATTGCACTTATAAGTGTCCGAGTGCGAACTTTTCTCTTTCATAAGAGAATCCCATGCTCTAGCAAAATTCTGGTACGCGATATTTGCTTCATCTTCGGAGACAACACATGGGATGTTCCTGAATCGGATTGGTTTCAAGGAACCCAACTTGAGTAAAGGGTTAACCCAAGAAAAGAATAACCTGCTGAGGAAACAAGCACAGGTCAGTTCCAATCTTCTCATCTCGGGTTTGGAAACTAATACAGGTCCAGAGGGTGTTGGATTAGGGTCATTAAGAGGGACCAAAGTTTTATAGTTCCAAACAGCACAGAAGCGTCGAAGAAAGCTCACAGGTCAAGAGATGGCCTCCAGAACTCCGAAGCGCCATGCCTTTCTTGGTAGAGTTTCAATGTTCAGAGCAGTGGTGAGGAAAGAGAAGGTAATCCACCAAACTGAACAAATTGCTTTTGCCCATTTGGTCACTGGGACAACAACCAAAGAAATGCCCATAGAACCCCATGAGAGCTCTCTGAGAAAAAGCAACCAGCCCAAGAGATCAGTTTGGTCAGTTTCTTCGGTTATCACAGTCCACATGGACAGTCCGAAGTTTGGGATACTGATGAGGGCACATGAGACCGAGATGAGAACAAAGGCCCAATCCCTCCGATAGTGATTCCCATTGCTCCTGGATTGTTTCTTGATGTAATCTGTGAGAAGTGTGAGGAAGAAAACTGAGAGGAAGAGCAGATTTATTGCTTCTGCTATGATCTTCACAGTACAGAGAGAACCCAAATCGATTTCATGCCCATCACATATCAGAGAATCTGCAGACACTCGAAACGGAATAGACTCAGGAAATGAACATCAAAGCAGGTTACTGCTATGATTCCTGGAAGCTGAAGAGCTGAAGGACAGCCTACAGAGGCAATAATAACCAATTCAAAGGCTGCGTTTGACCGCACACTCAATAGGACATAAGCAGAACAGCACATCCAATTTCAAACGAAAGCTAACATTGCAAAGCAACAAAGAAGTTAGTGAAAGATCACGAAAACAGATCATACCTGAGAAGCTGACCATCTGCGAAACCTATGGTCCAGGTGAAATGCCCGCGGCTTTCCAAGAGACCCAGTGCTGAGTTTGGGAGGAAGATAGTCAGTGGATGCTCACTGATATTATTATAGAAATGGCGTGACAGAGCAGACTGACATTATAGAAATAAACTTAGCTGATATCTAGGATCTCAACATCTACTCAAGCAGACAACTCCATAAACAAAAACCTGTTTGTTCCACCTGCTTCTTAGATTAAATTTTCTCGGGGTTTTTCATGTCTGGAAGATCAGGAAGCTTTGATATTTAGAAATTTGCTTGTCTCTGTCGATGTCCATACTTTTGCGTCTTGCAGAACCTCAGGGTCAGTAATCCGACCCCAATATATGAATCCAGATCATGTCTCCAGGACAAATGCCAGTTCATCACGCGCCAAAGTGTGCACTAGCTAATAGAATCTTTTCTATGTCATAGAGTTAATCCGGAATATTCACGGGTTACGAATTCAATCCAAGATGTCATTTTAAAGACATATCTAGGCTCGGCTGCAATCGCGTTGCCTAATGTGCGGCACAGACAACGATCATTGGCCTAGAATATGAAGATGATCAGTGTCAGACCGCACCATATATAAAGGAACTCCACTACTGAGGCCACACCACTCGAGTTAGTTAAGCAGGGGATGTGACCTGATAACTGTCGGACCTAATCTCTCATTGGGCCGGGCTTTTGTTTGGATCAGTTTCTAGATGGCCTGCCTCAGTTCAAATGCCCGGACAAATTGCAAGACATTTCTTAAACACAATCGTCAGTATCATTCCAATTTTATGGGATGTCTCCGAAGAGACAATCTTCAGTAACCACTCTTACAATCGATCTTGAACCTCGTAACTTGGAAGTACGTCGAGGGAGATGACAGAGGGACTGGTGGTGGCTAGTAAAGTCGCTCTTCCTAGATAATTTATAAGTGATGGAATGTCGGCGTGCCAAAAGGAGACTAGTATTGAATTCAATGCATTTTCGCAAAGGTGTCAAAAGTGCCTCCACTGAGTTAGATGCCTTGGGTTTGATATGTTCTCTTCAGAGGATCAACACGAGGTCTAGCTAGGACCGTGGGGTGGTCCATCCGGGTAGTACCGCCGAGATGCTAGAATTAGACCGCCGCCCATCTGCTAATTAAGTCCACAAGTCGAATACCATCACATCTACCGTAAGCGGCTTCGAATCACATCAAAGAGTTAATGGCAAATTGTACTCTTTGGTGGTTTTCTTCGCAAAAACTACGTGTTAGAGTGTTGACTAATAAAAACGCAGTGAAAGTGTGGAATCAGTGCGAAACTGCTCAGTAAAATGCTTTATATTCTTTTCAGGAGGGATTGCATATCGATCCATGTGGAGAGCCAACTCTCTCTCTCCCACGTGGCCATGCGCGGGATTTGCTGGAAATGCCACGTGGACCCCCTCAAAAAGTAGACATTAGGACCACATTTTTGGAGATAAACTTGTATAACAATCAGACACTTACCTTTCTTTTCTTTTTTCTTTTTTTTTTGGGTATAAATGTTTTTTGTCTGAGATCAGAGTGCTAGCTCCCTGCGCATGCCGTCAATAATTTCGGTGCCCTTATCTCGCCATGGGGCCTGCCATATGGCAAAGGAAAATGTATGTGCCCAAGTTAGAGATCTATGTATTCTCGAACTTTTTTTCTTGCTTTTTCGAGCAACTAAAACGAGGCGGAATACACCTTTGTCATTCGTTTAAATATTTGAAATTTGAAAAGAGTGAAGTTTAAAATTCACATATGAGTGCATTGTATAGAATCCTTATGAAGTTGCGTGTATATAAAGGGTAAACCAAACTAGTTTGGACCATCTAATTATATTTCACATATTAATCGTTATATAAAAAAAACCGTAAATAAAAATAAATAAATAAACAGAAAGGAGGGGTAAGAAAAAACAATTGGATTAGATGGAGACTCAAATTAATCAATTGGCCCACATTAAATTAAACTAGTATACGCTACAATTATACAAGTATATATTTGCATATTTATAATTTGTGGATGACTCGCGAGGGTTGACCTCGAATGTAACCTTTTGAAGAGGACATATCATTTCATTGTTTCCCATTTATTTTATTTATTTTCTACAATATAATATAAAGGAAAAAAAAATACCCAAATAGATGAGTTTCGACTTTTTGGACCAATGGAAGAGAAGCTGAATCTTTTGGGCGAAAACGTATTAGGGGTTTGGTGACATAATATATAAAGGACCTTATTTGGCTTAAACATTGGGCAAAATTGATGTCACGCTCCCGTAGTTCTAGGAGCCTTGATGCTTCACACTCTTCAGGTTCTTGATTCACTATCAATTTGTCATAGGTTGTTCTAGGATCTCAGAAAGACCCTTCGATTTGACTGTCGTTGTTATAGGACATGTTGAAGAGTATGCAAGAAGCAGACAAAATAAAAAGATTAAGGCATCTCATCTTTAAATTTTTAACTTTTTGCCTGAATTACAATTCTCCTCTTGACAAATAGATCGTTATGAATACAAAGTCTTTCAATTGACTCATTCACAGTCACGTCTGATGATGTTAATGTTTGAGGAGTCTAGGTATTCCCTAGTATAGCTATTACAATTACATGTACAAATCGAGAATGTGAATAGCATAAGGTGTAAACGAGATGTGTGCTTTCGTGTACGCGATGTGGCAAATTTTGTTAAATACTAGAACGATTTTGAAGATAGCTTAGTCTTATTTTGGCTACAGCCCTTTCTTTTCCACAAAAGAAAATGAGATAACTTTAAAGAGATAGGAGGCTTTAATGAATCGCTGAATACATGGAGATTATCCCAAAACCAAGAATTAATTAACCTCAATTAAGCTGAAACACATTGATAATCTATGTAGAATATTCCTGCGGGGTACAAGAATTTATTTTCAAGATAGGGCTTAGGTTTGGAACTAATTCGAGTTTCAAATAGTAATTAATAACTTTTAGCTAGGATTACTTTTTATATAAAAAAATGATTTTTAGGATTATTCGAGTTTATATATTTTGAGTAGGACAAAGAAAAGGTATAACAAAAAATTTCACCAAATGAAAACAGTAGAACCCAAAGAAAAAAAAATGAAAGAAAAAATTGAAAGGTTAGCCATCAATTATTTTTCATGTCGGTTTGCAGTTGGAAAAGGAGATTTCATCTTCCACATTTTTTTTAATTGCTAATTTGCAAATCTTATTACTTACATTTGAAGCAAAATGAAGTTATTTGTTATGTCGGGCTTACAAATTTACACGTATGAAGAGTGAAATATAATATCACCATTTAAATGGGAAAACATCGAATGATCCGTACATTTTAAGAAACATCCATTACAACAAATTGTCAAACTGTCGAAGCAAAAGCTTAAAAGTTTCTATTAATGAATATAGTACGTATCGATGTGTCCTAGAAAAGTATTACCCTGATCATAATGAAGTACTTCTCATGATCGTGCCACTCTCTCTGCAAGACAACTCAATCGACTAGACGTACTATTCGAACATAGCAATAACAATATGAATATATATGCGGTGCTATTAGACATTGAAATGATTGGTTGGAGTTAATGTAAATCTAGGGATGGTGAGGTTACTAATTCGTGGTGTACGAGGAAGGACAAGAGACAATAATAGAGCCGAATGCTCTGAAAATTTGGGAAACAGAAAAGCCCATAATTAGGAGCAGCTTTATGGGGGCATTAAAGCCGTAACTAATTAATTAGTGAAGTTTTTTACTAATATGATTTCGTGTCATCGCGACATGGGTTTCCTCACCTTTGGATACATATAAGCCCCGCAGCCCACTACACTATCCAATGGTGAAGAGACTTTGTGCCATCATATTAGAATCTTCCTTAATTAGTAATGTCTACGAAAAAATTTTCTCAATCTTTTCACGTCCTTCATGCTCACATCAATCATTGATTTCACACATCCCATGAATCAATTAATGCATATGCAACAACAAAGTAGATCCTAACATATCTTAAATTATTGGATATTAATTAGTATAACAAACTATCAGTAGTCTGGTTAGAATAAATTTTGAGATTGACTTGTGTATTAATTAGTATCGACTTACAAAGCTTGCTCGGACCGTCAAATGATCTCCATAGGTGGATAAAAATGGTAGCAAAGCAAGTGGATGTACTATTAGCATACTTATGACTTTTGTTGGGTTTAAAATAATGGGGAGATTGGCTTTAATTTGCCTGTAATTGAAGTGGGAAGTTGCCAAGTGATCATATCCACCTTTCCTCCTTGTCGAAAATGAACCAAAAGTTGCAGTTAGAAAAGAAAAGAAAAGAAAAGAAAGAGAAAGCTTTCTAAATTGAACCAGACAAAAGCAAAAATATGTCAAAATCAAAGCCAAGTGAGTAGGAAATATAATTATATGTGTAGTTGCATATCTCGATAGTTCCTAACTGTAATGTGGTTGTAAGTGGCTTTCTAAAACCCTCTTCCCACAAACCTACTTTTTCAGGAGCCCTAACGGCCGGGTCGAGGCCCGGTTACCTGATACTTCTGACACATTACGTTAATATACGTGTTAACTAAGAGAGGTATATATGGTTGAAAATTTCTGAATTATGTACACAGAATAGTAGTTTGATTAGGTAATTATTAGCTGCTCAAGCATAATATGATGTTCAGATGCAAAACTAACTTCCTGAATAAATTTTGAAGTTCGAGGCAACATTACGATAGACGCATCGGTTAGAAAGTTGGATCATAACAATTTATAGAAATGGAACCGAGATAATGAAAGTGTCTGATAGTTCTTTCTTTTCTGAACAGATGAGGCACGTGAAAGGTGATGTATCCGTGTGGGCGATCGCTCTTTCTGAAATCTTTCTTTCGGCCTTCTCTCACGCATTGTCCAGATCTTTGCCAATCTTGCTATGGTTGTGTAATAAATGCATGCATATGAAAGCCACATATCTAGAATGACCCATATATCCTTACCAACCTAATTTTACTTTTCCTTGTAGTAATTATTGGCCGAGGGCAGAAACGCACTTTTCATATAGAAAAGGGATGGTGGTAGTTTATGTCATTTGAGATGACTTGGTACTGACCTTGTCATGTATTTTTTATTCCGTAGTTTGCGTGTTTTTCCAAATGGAAATCTGAAAATGACAAGCATGCCCAATATATTTGGGAAGGGCAGCTTTGTCATTTTGTAAACAATTTTTTTTTTCAATTAAGAACTAAAAAATGTAGCATTTAGGCCATTCTCATTAATATTTCTTTAAAGAAAAAGCTTTTGTAATTCTTTTATTATAATATTCTTTTTTTTTAAATACTCTCTCATTTCTAGTGATACTACCAAGTGTTTGAGTTTATTGACTGATACTTATTTTCGTTAGAGTGTCAATTCCTAGTTACGAGGTGTTACTAGTGATTTCGAACTTACACTATAAATCAAACTCCGCTAACATGGAATATAAGCTTTTCAACATTTGTAACGTAGTCGTGGCTTTTCTTAAAATTTTCTGTATATATTTCATTAACAATTGTTTCTTGCCCTTAAAAAATGGCAATTTGGCAAAAATAACCTCCTAGTCTTTGGTTTCTAGATGAGGTTTTATTTGTATCATGTTGGCCCTACTCTATAACAATGACTCCCAAGTCCTCCTTTCAATTCCTTGTTTAATTTTTTGCTTTCTTCCACTTGATATTTACATAATTTAATTTATTTGTCAAATTGAGCCTCATTTTTAAATAAACGCATAAAATATATATGGTGTGTGAAATTTAAATAAAGAAATGATAGAGACCTTTCTCTTTCTCCTCGTCCTCGTCCTCTTCCTCCTTCCTCCTTCCTCCTTCCTCCTCCTCCCTCCTTCCTCCTCCTTTGGAAAGAGTGTTCTTTCTTGAGAGAGATATCAGTCCCAAAGAAGCCATAGTCACCACCCATCAATATATTATTAGTGCTTCCCTCTTCGAACTGATCTCTTTCGAGGAGGAGACGGCAACCCGTTATTCATGTGCAAGAACATCAAGAACATAAAGGAGAAGAGAGAAAGGGAAAGATAGGGACAACGAGGAGACAGAAAGTGAAGGGTTTCAATTCATTTCAAGAAGGATTTCCAAGCAGTACAAGAAGAAGATAAGAGAAAGAGATATTATGAAGGGTAAGCTTCACTTCCATCCTCTCAACTTCATGCTTATTAATTCGCAACTATATTGACAATTTCACGCGGACTTAGATATCTGAAGGTGTGTTCTTTTATAACAGACAAAGATGAAAATGATTGAGACAGAAAACATTAACTAAAACAAACAAAGAAAAATACAAAAGTGATTGGAATAACAATTGATCATTTGCTTGATATTGGTGAGGGAATTAACAAACAAGTTCAATTTCTTTCATCTTTGATATTTCCTTTTTTTCTGACTGATCCAGGGGCTATGCTGGGGTGCTGAAAAGCAAAGGATAAAAAAGAGATGAAACTAACATGGGAATAGCGACGCACCCGCCTAGCCTGCTTGCGCCGACAGTTTCCGCTCACTCACGGAGTACTCAAGTTCCAGCTGCACCACTAAACGAGCTGAACTCGACTACTTCTATGTCACAGAGCCACCGCCCAGGCATCTTTGGCTTCTCGAATGGGTTGAGACCAGAACCTACCACGGCGCATCAGATCGGAGGGGAAAAGTTGAGAGAGCAGGCCTTCGAGCCGCCACCCTCAGTACCACTGGTTGGCATAGGCCAAGACGGACCTTGTGGGCCCCCGGAGTATGAGGCAACCGGGATGTTATCGGAGATGTTAAGCTTTCCTATTTCGGGCACCAGAGCCGCCACCAGCGACCTGCCAGAGCACGCAGTTCTGCCAAGTTATAGGGTGGGCCACATCCCAGCACCACCACGGCTGGAGGGGGAGATGGCTGGCGAGTTATGGTACGGAAGTAGACAGAGTGGTAGCGGTAGCGGTTCTAGCAGTTTTTTGCCACCGGTGCAGTTCCCCACCTGGCTTCATGAGAGTAGCCACAACCTGAATCAAGAGAACTACCAAGGGCTTTCTTTATCCCTCTCCTCTTCATTAAATCACTTGGAAGTCCCAAAGGTAGAGGAACAACTAAGGATCAACAACATAGGAGATGGCGGGCTTATGTTTTACAACAATAACCAATACGCGTATAAATCACATTTGGGTGTTGGACCTGGGCTTTTCGGGCCGTCTTCTTCTACGAATTCAACTTCTACGCAGGGAGTCATGAATGCTTTGAGGAATTCTAGGTATGCGAGGGCTGCTCAAGAGCTGTTGGAAGAGTTTTGCAGTGTTAGCAATGGCAATGGGAGGGCTCAGATCAAGAGGAACAAATTCGGCAACACCAACTCAAATCCTAGTTTAATGAATTCATCAGCAAGTGGCGGCGGCCTCGCCGCCGGCTCATCGTCCACATCATCAAAGGATCTTCCACCTTTATCCGCCCCGGACCGAGCAGAACAGCAACGAAGGAAGGCCAGGCTTTTGTCCATGCTTGATGAGGCATGTAACCTCTCTCCCCCACACACCTCTCTCTCTCTCTCTCTCTCTAAATTAGCCCTTTGTCAATTCTTCCATTATTTCACACTTAATTAATCATGAAAGCAATCAGAAAATTCCAAGCAGTTGCAGCATTAGAATTTGATATATAAGAAATGCCGGCCAATCGAGGCCGATACTTCGGGCATCTTCATATGTACTATATCCCCCACATATACGTACATATAATAATAGAGTTACATATTCTTTTCTTTTTTAACAAGACTCTTCAAGTGAGAAAATTTCAACTCGGTTTCGATATTGATCTCACAAACCAAATCTATATTGATTGAAGTAAGAACTGGTGAAGGTGGACGTTGTTGGGGAAGATATGGAGTCGTTTTACTTGGTCAGAAACATGAAATTACTATTAGGGGTATGAGTATCATCGTCAAGTGAGGATGGGACGTTCCTCCTGATTCGGAAGATGACTGCTAAGCCGCCACCAAATTAATTAATATATTACATCCAAACATATAAATACATATATATCCCTTTTCTTGCATTGTTTTCTTTACTATTAAGAATTATTTATATGGGGGAAGTTGGTACATAAGAATGCTTCTGCAACAAAAGATCTTCTATACCCTTTGAGTGTAACTTATTTTTATGACACCGGCCAAAGTCAAAGTCATTGAATTTTTTTCTTTGTTGACTTGAGGTACATATTGGTTTGTTCTGTTAATTTTCATTTTGTGTCGAAAGTATTAATTTTTGGGGTAATCTTTTTGTCGAGTTTAATCCTCTTGGCAGTCAACAATCTTCCTCTACTGGCCTAAGCATGATTAAATTTGACGCACTTCTGTCCAGTCCTTATCTTTACTTTCTTTCTAGGACATTATTATGCTCCTCGAATTTATTCGTGGTTCAATGTAAAATGGATCGATGCATTCACCATGAAAATAGTGTCACGATATCTGTACATGAATGTTGATTTTATTTCACTGCCTTCTATCTCTCCATATTGAATGTGGAAATGGTACTCTAATATTGGATAAGAAGAGTACTTCTGTTTTCATTACAAAACATTAATCAACCGAACGGTCATCTTATGTTGGCTTCATTAACTTGATACATTATTTCACATCATGAATATGAGCATCTGATATTGAGATGTTTATCGGTCCTTCTACCATTTAATTTAGTGACACCCGAAGCCAATCACATGCAGTACAGAGAAAATTTAATAACTCTGCTTGAATAATCAATTAAATGATGTTATTGTTATGGATTATTTTCAGGTGGAAAGACGATACAACCATTATTGTGAGCAAATGCAGATGGTGGTGAACTCATTCGACACGGTGATGGGGTATGGAGCAGCCGTACCATACACAACCCTTGCCCAGAAGGCAATGTCTCGGCACTTCAGGTGTCTAAAGGATGCAATTGCTACAGAGCTAAAGAGCACCTGCGAGCGGCTCGGGGAGAAGGATGCTTCTGGTAGCTCGGGAATAACCAAGGGAGAGACTCCGCGGCTGAAGATGCTAGAGCAAAGCTTGAGGCAGCAACGGGCATTCCACCAACTAGGCATGATGGATCAAGAAGCTTGGAGACCTCAACGGGGCTTGCCGGAACGCTCAGTCAATATACTGAGATCCTGGCTTTTCGAGCACTTTCTGCATCCGTACGTCCACCTCTCTCATTCTCTCCCAAATATGTATTTCCTTATTGCTTTGGAACACCTTACACCATCTTTCTTACATGATAAGCGCATTTACTGATTTTTCTCTTTTGTGCTCCGTGTATATCTGTCATAGGTTATTTCATTGTCGCACTAAAAGTGAAGAATATAGGTTTCTCTCTAAGATTTTCAAACTGCAATTACACAATATATAGTATTACTGAAGCATTCGTGTGCGCCATTTTGGTGGTAGTTCTTTTTTGTTAATTTTTGGGAGATTACTCTTTGATACACCTTTAGAACACCGCCAAAATACAGTTCAACCCAATATAAGCTGGTCTAATTTTGATATAATTATTTTACAATGATGTGACAAAAAGACGTACTAAATAACAGAGAGATGCTCTTTTCATTATTTGGCGGATGATGATGTGATGGGATACTGGGAAGACAAAAATTCAATTCTTCTGCTCTGTTGAGGTTAGTCCATCTTTTGAAGGAACAGCAGCCCACAGTGTCCTTCATGATGTCTTGTCGTTGAAAAAGCTGGAAAAAGTGACCATTTAATTTACGGCAAAAAAATATATTCATTTAAAATTTTACACGACGTTTGATTTTAAAATTAAATTAAATTAAATTTTAATTTTAATTAGATTGTAATGATTATATTGTTGAATTATGAAAAAAGTAATGGATAGTTGAAAGAATTTAATATTAAAAATTGAATTGAATGGTTAAAAAAATTAAAGAAAAAAAAGTAATAATTATGGTATTGATTTTTGTTGTGTAGTGAGTAGAGATAAAATTAGAGTTAAAATTTTAAAATTTTGATTGCAAAACCAAACAGAGTATTAGTGTTACATA
The DNA here is from genome assembly GCF_007655135.1 of Punica granatum. Lineage (NCBI taxonomy): Eukaryota > Viridiplantae > Streptophyta > Magnoliopsida > Myrtales > Lythraceae > Punica > Punica granatum. The sequence continues at coordinate 7,252,320 of NC_045129.1, forward strand.
GATTTTCTGGTCTCGTATTGCGAGACATATATTAAAAATGCATATATACACCAGAGAAAAATATGGATAGGCAATTTTTACTGTTAATTTTTTAAAATCATGCACCGCAAATCATTTTTTTCCCTATAGACTCTTTAGGTTTGTTCTTGTATCTACTCATCAATTACATGATTATATTTTATATCCTTATACATATTTGCATAATTCTTCGAATACCTTCCGCCTCAATCACCTGAACCGTCTGATGTAAAACCTCAATAAACAATATCCCCAGTCCAGGGTCTCGATCTTCACCAAGCTGAGAAGCCACATTTAATGTGCCCATTTCAAGTCTAGTCCCGTGAACTAGACCAGCTTCCTTGTGCAATTTGCGCCGGTTTCCTCTTACACCATATATGGTCATTCAATTCAATAGATTAAGTTGTTGCCGTTTTCCAAAGAAATGTCCAATTTATATATATATATATATAGCTGTGCATGTGTACGTATGGATGTCATGATTCTTGACTAAATATTTAATAAGTGTTACTCATTCATTATAAATGAGTAAAAATCAATTAAAATACTTGTAAGTGAAAATTCATGAACCCGTTGTGAGGTCGATTTTTCACTTTTAAACATCATGATTGAATGTTACACATCCAATTTTTGCTCCATGATTCCCACGAAAGATGGATCAGATCTGTGAATAGTGCAGTTGTCATTGTTTACTTCTGCTATCTTGCAGCCTCTCTCTCTCTCTCTCTCTCTCTTAGATTCTTTCACGTAAATTCTGAAAGGTTTTTCAATTTACCAGCACCACACAGTCGACAATGAATACTATATATATGTGCGTGTATATATATGTACGTATGTGTGTATCTATGCATTTATGTTTGCATGCAAAGGTGGGAAATCAATGCTCATAATTGTCAGTGTTTGTTGGGCATGTTCATCAGGTATCCGAGCGATGCTGACAAGCTCCTCTTATCTCGACAGACTGGTCTATCCAGAAATCAGGTCCACTTCCCCCTCCATCTCACTCTCTCCTCTTTCTCAAAAAAATTTACTAGGAAATACACGTTGACACGGTGATTATCTGACTATACTTTTATTGTTTCTAAGTTGAAAAATAATAAACCTTGCTAGTATGTGAAACTGCGATTATAAATATGGGACCCAAATAATATATTAGTACTGAATATACGTAGGATTGCTACGTGCTATATATGCATGCTTAACTTTAGAATATCCTTAATTGCACAACATATTGTTTGCGTATTTTACGAATGTTCCTTGCAGCGAGAACATCTCTCGTCGGTGCGAGACTTTGAACTGATGGAGCGACGATGATATATATTTTAAGCACGCAGTCGAAAATAACAAAAAATAATAACTAATTTGAAGGCAATTATTTTGTTTGATAAGATATTATATCATGATTTATCTTTCATGTACTAATCTAATGAACTAAGTTGCTCTAATATTGGTTGATTTTACAGGTATCAAACTGGTTCATAAACGCCAGGGTCCGGCTATGGAAGCCCATGGTGGAAGAGATGTACCAGCAAGACTTCAAAGAAGCCAATGCAGAAGGTGAAACAGAAAAAGCCGAAGAAGCAGTCGAAGCCGAAGCACGAGCAGCAGTCGGTGAAAATGACCCTACCTTCCCAGTATTCAATACTGCCCACCGAAACTACTCAGAAACCCAACCGAGCCACCTAGCTACCACTGGCAGCACTCCCACCCCTGCCACTGCCGCCCGTACAGCGGCAATGGCTCATGGGCACTATGGGGCAAGCGCCACCACTCCCGGTTTTATGGAGTCAGCATCTACTTCCTCCAACCTGCTGAGGTCCACCGCCAGCGGGGACGTGTCGCTCACTCTAGGGCTTCATCAGGGCAGCGGAAACGGTAACAATATGGTGGCAGAGAAGGCTCATTTTCCGGTTAGAGATTTCGGGGGATTGTATAATTAGTATTGCTTACTGAAAAGTGAAACCGGAGGATAAAATGTATCCTAAAACTGCACCTTTTTTTTTTTGGTGATATATGGAATGGTATAGATTGAAAGATAAAGACCGATTAGCATTTTAGCTAGATAGTTATAAATAACTGTCTGTACGTACATGCATCAATTTTTTTTTTTTATGTAACTTGTATATTTAAAGTAATTGATCCGACTAAGTTCCATTAACAATGTCGAAGATTGTTGTACCATGACAACAATCAATTTCACGTACTTTAATTTGGTAATTCAATTCTAATTCATACCACATGAAAACACGCATTATTATTATTGTTTCTTCACAAGATTTGGAAAAGAAAGGATCATATCATATGATGTGATATGAATTTTACGAATGATAACATACGCTTAATTAGTTACTTTTTCGCAAATTTTTGCAAGTTTTACTTACGTAGAGCCAATATGCACGCATTAATACATATCTATTTAAGACACCGGAGACAAACTACGAAGTCCAACTACATTAATTTAGTGATAAAAATACTTATGCACCTAGTAAAATAGTACTGAAAATGTTAAGCCATATATGCTATATAAACCAATTGCAAAGTACTATAAGACGTTATCTAAACATTATTAGGTTTTATCACTTCATCAATAGTAATCGAGTATAAAGCTCATGCGTGTAATTTTGTGGTTTCGATCTGTCTGCAGTTCTTGATGTCGTTCATCGAGTTACCACATGGTAATGCTTCTGTCCTCCCGTATATGTATAACGATGAAGATGATGAGTTCATGAGAGGTCAATTAATGTTTATTATGGTAATTTAAAGAAGACAGTGCTTTGAATTTATGCACATATAAAACAATTTTATTTATCAAGAAGTCATTTTCAACCCTGCCCAAGACAGCAAAAGACCTTCTTAAAAAAAAAAAAAAAGCTCAAACTGCCCTTTTCATCAAGTAGTGTCACTTTCAGTCACATTACATATCCTGCCCAGTAAAAAGATGCTTCTTGATTTAATAAATAAACAAAGTGGAAAAAGCAAAAAAGGAAACGGAAACGAAAAAAAGAAGAAGACAATTTAGCCCAAATTAGATAGATCATATGAAAATTAGCTAAGTACGTAGATTAGTTGCCGCATGCAACCTTTTTCGGCGTGATATATCAATTCCGCAACCATGCATAAAATGCAGCTTATAGAGATTTTCACGTTGATTGGACAAATTAAATCATGTGAGTCCTTAAAATTCTTAGTGTCGATTTAATAAGATATATATATATATAATAAAAACGAATAAAAAAATGGGAAATATATGAGGGAGTAAATGCATATAAATTAGATGAGTGTCATGAATTAGGCCTGCCCGCCAACATTTTATGAAATCCTCTTCCTCAATTAATATTCTGCAAATTTCAGCGCCACAATAGTTTCTTTGTCTTGTCTGGGAATTGCAATTATTATTAGTTTCTCAGAAATCAATTTAATTCAATTCAGAATGGGGCAAAAATCTCCAATCTGACCCCTACAAGGGAGGGGAAGGCCCCACCATCAACTGCAAATATTAATAGGGACAACAACTCGACTGTGCCTGACCATTAGAAAGGCACCACTCGAGACACAATTCAAACAGTCACCCCAGTCATACAGTCATGTAATGTGGGCCCCACCTTCGAAGATCGCGATGTAGTCGATGGTTACTCAATCATGTGATGTCTCAAGCCTCGAAATGTAGTGTCGGTTATCGAATCTATCAGTCATGAATAATTTTCTTTTAACTTTCGAGTAGAGAGAAATGTATTTTCAATCCAGATTATTCTTGATCATTTCATGATATGAATTTATAGAGTTATTATAAACAGTTCCTCGTGGACCCTGATCATAATACGACTTTGTAGGAGATCTCATGCGACAGATTGTTTGGTCAGTGTATGCGGGGATGAGCAGCGAATTATTGAAGGAACAATCAAGTTCCAAATAAATGTTCCTTTCATGTTAGGTCCTGCAACTTAATTATTTTGATTCCATTTCTTTCTTTTCTTATCCTTTATTATTATCATTATTATTATCTTATTTTATTTTTCGATTGCAAGTGCGGTTTTTTGAACTCTATAATTAATACCCATCCATGTAATATTTGACAGTTAAAATAGGGAAAAAGAAAAGAACTCTTGATTGCACTCTGTTGCATTTCATGCTCCAGTATTTCCATCAAATGCCCAATCCGAATGATATTTAATAGGCAAACCCGTCAACAGGCCGGTGCAACTGATGAGCCCGTACCTGTTTATAAACACGGTTAGGCACAAGAAGTATCCCGGTCACATGTTTCCAACATATCACATATCATAGACAACGCGTTTACTGATCCAAATCTCACACACTGAATGATCTCTTTCAGATGATCGAACTATGGATCTACCGAAAATTCTATAAAAAGAATGTCATGGGGCCAAACACGACATATTCCAACATGGTCATCATTTATCAAATATTATACATCTGAACATCCTACAAATTCCCAGAGTATACACATGAAAAAGAAAATGCCGAATTTAAACCGCTTGGTGTTTCTATCCCGAACTGCTATGTCAAACTAGAGACAAAACAATTTGCCAGACTAAACTAGACAATGAATACCATCTACTCTCCAAAAAAGAACCCATCAAGAAGCTGTCTACTAATACTACCAAATCGGTTCAGCAAGATAATCGATGGTGCAGAAAAAAGAACTACTCAGCTTGCCCTTGGCACCGGTTAAAAGATCTGATCAGAGGCACCAAAACTTCTTCCTTTTGACTAGGGAAGACTGAAAATAGTTTCAATAAAGTCGGGCCCGGCAGTTTCGAGATTCACAATGGCAGGGATGACCTTCTCCAGGAAGCAGCTCGTAACGGTAGTCGTATGTCAATTCTTCTCCTGCTGCTATCTGCTCGAGAAGAGAGAGAGAGGAAATTGAGACATGGAAAGTGCAGAAGTCTTAAGATACGCACAGTTGCGAAAATATACAAAGATATTCCCAATTTCATGACCTCGCCTTTTCTAAAGATACAAGCAAAGCAAATTTATTCAAAGGATAAAGGATTGCAACCCACGAAGAAAGCTTGAAAGCATTTGTATTGCAGAAGAGTATCGACAAAGGAAAATGTATTGTGCTTCAAAACACACGAATCATATAATTTCAGGAAAAAAAACTTTAATTATTTTTCAATTATTTTTCACAATGAAGCAGCATGTCAGCATTCCAAAAGGCAAAATGCAGCCTTGGTGTTAAATTCACACTTTCCTAATATGGTAAGCATATTTAAGGCATGCCATAGTCCCAACTTTTCTCCTTTCTCCACAGAGAATTAAATCACAGACACATTTACATTGAAAAAGTATATTCTCTCTATTTTTTCCCAAGCATACGTCCATTTTTTTTTTCAAGAAAAGGAATAAGAAAAGCGGGTTTAAACAGAAAGGGAAACAGAGCTTACATCTCGACTTGCATAGAGACCGATATGTGCACGCTGACAGTCCATGCTCTCCACGAGAACTTGGTGATTCACAAGATTTGGGGAGCAGCTGTCCAATATCATATATATACAGAATCAACTACATGTTCATGCAATAGTGAAGTAAATAAATATCATAAAATCAACTCCTAAGGAAGCATCCACTACACTCTTGTGGAATAATTGGCAATGAGAACTTATTGGTCCCCCTTATCCTTCTCACTAAACCAATGAAAATGCGACCTCAGCAACTGTTCTTCCTTATTGAAGCATATCAAGTCACTCCAAAGAGGATGAAATATTTCTTCATCAGCAAATTGGGTAAAGGAATTAAATGAACAGTTTCTGAAATTCTCCACAATATATATTAACAAATCCAGTAGAAGTCAACAGGTAGTTGACTGATTCGTTCTCACCTGTGATTGATGAACCGGGAAACATTCCCATACTTTGTGGAGTCAATCACATATCTGACCTGTCCTTCAACTAATCTGCTCATATCGTTGATCTGAGAGTTAATTTCATAGATATAGCTGCAATCCCCTCTCCCATACCTAAAGGAGCAAAGCAATTAACCCAAGTGAGATCATCAGTATCTTAGAAATTCAATTAGCAGAGAGCACAAAGCAGATGGATTCAAACCCGTTGCGTCTATTATCTCCTTCCAGCTCATCTATAACTTCTCCAACATACTCGCATATAAATGTGCCACGCATAATTGCCTCCCCTGCCCTCAATCCCCAGCCCTGTACAATTTTAAAAGCATCGATTTCAGAGAGGGAGAGAGAAACTTTTAATAATCTATCTATTTATCTCATATATATATATATATATACACACACACTAGTGAATCTACATGTGTGTTGTACATGAAAGGTTTTTCGATAAGTGGTAATATATAATACTTATAAAATGCTAGAAAATATATAAAAATTAAAGTTCATTCGAAAAATATATAATTAATTATATAACTTCATTAATAATCTTATTGGTTGGTTGAAAGATACCAAATCAATAAATTTGAATTACTTAATATCATTAACTCATATTTTTTATATAAATAAAACATAATTGATAATATCAAAAGTTATAAGTAATTAATTCAATTTTTTTCCAAAATTAAGTCAATTTACCGTAAAAAAATTAGGTTAATACAAGAAGCGAAGGTATAATCTTTTAATATTGCACTTTACCAGACTATTATATATTTGTTAAAATTTTGAATTAATTAATTCAAACAAAAGAAGGAAAAAAATTTCAATTTTAATGTTTAACCGAAAAGAGATCGTAATAAATATATTCTTGTTGTATTGCACATATAATAAATGTTAAAATATGCAAATAAAACATGGGCAATAAAATAATTAATATAAAAAACCTTAGCGGAAAGCATGATTAAAATCATGAGAACAAAGAGCAAAATGAGTGAACACTGTTAAAGGAAAATGAGTCATAAGCAAAATACCAAAACAAGATCATCTAATCTATACTATTATAAAGGAGGAACGAAAGCAGTTGTGTGATTTTTCTTCTCCCAAAAATATCCTTAGTTAAATAATATAATTAAATAAAAACCACTAAACTATTGGAAGTTGCTTAAAGGGTGATTTAGTCAATTCTTATCCTCATTAACTAACAACTATTCCACTTTTCCTATTTGCTCTCTCTTCCTCTCTCTATGTATATTATATTATATAAAGGGATCTATTTGCATTCCATAGTTTTTAAAAATGGATAGTCCAGTTGAGAATCAGATTGTTGGTTGGTGCAGTCCTTCCAGTGAACTATGATATTAATACAATCATATTCATTGAGTCAGCTCAGAGCCGGCCGACATGCAAGGGTCCTGATTAAACCCGGCCAGGTCCAGCCCCTCTCTCATTAAATTGGGTAAATTTGGATTTAAATAACTTACCTTATTTATCTATCTATTGGGTAAATTCTTTTAAAAAACTCGGTTGAACGTATCAACTGCTCCTTAAACCAATCCCTCGACCCATAAACTTGGCCTGCCTGATGTTCAGTCCAACTCTCTAAAACTACATTTGGCTCTTAAGAAATGGGGGTTCTCCATTCCTTTAGTCAAAAATAATTAAGTAAAGTAGGAAAGAAAGCTCTTCAATTGCATTCAGAAAGTAATGGAATTTGGAATCTTTTATAACTTTCAATTCGAAAAAAAATAAAAGAAAAATTGACAGTTACTTTGTCAACTGACAGAAAATTGACACTTTTATTTTGTTTTATTTAGTCACGTAAGAATTACCTTTTTCTCCGTCTTGAATACTTCGAGTTTCACTCGCACCCCGTTCTGCAAAATTCTGTTTGGACAGGTCTTACCGCAACTGCACAAGGGGTTGCACTCGTATACAAGGTAACCCTCCTGCATCAAAGCTCCAACATTTTAACAACATATCCCTAATTTCATAAAAAAATTGGAATGTATGTGGGTGTATATATACATATTGAATTTCATAAATAACTTAAGCATGCATTCACTAATTAAGTACTAAAAATAACAGCTTGATGGATACAACTGGAAGACAAATTCTTTGGAAAATAGTTCCACGAGAAACTATATTTATGATATAGACTAAGTATAACAAAAGCATCAGTAATTATATTGAATGATAGGAAAAAAAAAATGTAGATAAGTGATTACATATATGTAGGTTTTCTCATTGCAATACCTCCAGGATGATGCGGCCACTCTTGTCATATGGGAATCTACCGCTCATGGATTTGCCATAAATGTCCTTCGCATCTTCGTAGTCATTATCGAAAAGGTAGACATGGTCACATGCTTCCGGACGGCACACAGATTGCACGCAGGCACACCCAAGTTGATGACTCTACACCAACCAAAGAATAGTCAGCAACGAAACAGAGTTTTACGAAATTTTGACTTGATTTCACACATTCAGATACATGCATGACTTTGACAAGATTAAATATCAATAGTTCGTATACATGAAGCAAACCTGATTGAAAGCGTGATTATGGCACAATAAATGCATCTGAATGAGAGAGGACCAGAATTTTGAGGGTATTGCTGAAGAAAATTGCACTTCAAGCATGGATTGCAATAAAGGACAAAACCAACTAGCCACCACTAAACTGAGTAAAGCAATATACCTTACTTTCGAGACCGACTGACCGGTCAATCAATGGCTTTGTGATATAGGTGAAGCTCTCCCAGGGCATGGAACATATTCCATCATGGCCATCAGAACCAAAAGCATGAAGGGAGTCAAGAAGCCACTCATCAACCACACAGGCTATTGGGGCCGACTCCCTACCGAAGCTTATGTCCCCACAAAGTATAATGGCATTGTGGAGAGTCCTGGACTTGAACTGATGGGGGTCTACGACATAGTGGCTCTCATCCACGTCCCACTCATCATCATCTGAATGATCCAGGGGGTGCCCTGAAAATTGACCAGCCAGACCCTTTGGTGGTGGCACCAGTGGGGATGATAATTGTGTTTCCCTCACAGGTCTACAACCGTTTGGACAGACAAAGCCCTCGAGGTGCCAGTTGACTGAAATGTTGTGTTCACTACATAGCTTCGCAGCCTTCAAGTACAGGCGTTCAGGCAATTCCCCATATGCAGCCTCCAATGTGGCCTTGATGCTCTCCTTGCAGCAGGCCGTGCGAGCAACAGACAAGATGTCTTGATTGCTTGGCCGAGGCTTTGTCTTTTGAATCTGAGAAAATAAAATCTTTGCAATTGTCGAGCATTGTGGTTCAGTCAACCTCCCATGACTAGCAGTCCCCCCAGCCGCTGCATGGGACTGAAGGCCTGTCAGCACTGATGTGAGAGACTTCGAGACCTGCATTCGTTTCTTCAAGCCTGTGCTCCCTCGGTTTCTGATCCTATAAGATGTTGATCCCAAACCCTTCTTAAACCTCGGGCGGCTTAGTCTCCCCGATTTGAGTTTATAAGCGTAGTAACGAATTCCTTTCTTTGTGGGCCGAGAGCTCGCTAAACTTGGGCCCATATGGGCAGCTTGGTGGTGCCGACCGAGATCAGGCAGCAGATCGAACTTCAGCCCGCAAAACCGGCAGACAAACTTTCTGACATTGTCGACATTATTATGATTCCCCACAATAGCCAAGGGTTCTGGATTGGTGTTCGCAGGAGACTCCTCTGACACAGGAATCTTCTGCTGGGCGATTCTTGAGAGCCTGAAACTGGCGGGATGTACAGAGATGACATGGGCCCAGAGCTCCTCAGCATTCCCAAAGTGACCACGGCAAGGAATGCACTGAAGGAGCTTACACTGCTCAACGAACTGCACATGGTGTCTCTCTTGCACATGGGACTCCAGGACTTTCTTATTTGTGTAAGAGTCAAGGCATATGGCACAGGCATAGCCTCGGAAAAGCCACTGGGCTTCCTTCTTGTGGGCTTCCATCCAGTGGGTCCCAAGGGCCCGATCATCAAGAAAATCCTCCGAGCAGATCTTGCATTTAAGAATTGAGTCATCATCATTAAGGTCGTCGTTCCATGGCACACCAGCCTGTTCTTCCACAGCTGATGGAGCAACCTTTCCTGCTCTGTCTTCTTCCCCAAAGCCCCAGATTCTCTTGAGCCTCTCCTTCTCACTGATGACTAACTTCAATAGGAAGTTCCCAATGTGGGGTTCCTTCGATGCTTCAGAGAGGGCCCACTGGAGCTGGACCTCTATAGGGACTGGGTTCCTGAGCGAAAGCACACTCTTAAACAGCCTAAAGAAGAGGTCGCATGCCTTATGGAGATCGACCTTCTGCCTTTCATCAGAACACCCCCGCAAGAGTTCAATAAACACTTCTTTTGAAACTATGCGGCTCTTACCGTTCCTTGCCCGTTTAAGCCAGCTTGGGAGGTGCATGTCACAGTATAAAGAGTAGCGCTTAGGGCTCTCCATGCACTGCCCAGTTTCATCGGGCAGGCCAGAGCCTATACAACGGGCTGCCTGCCCATAGACGAATTCTCCACCCGAATGCTCTGGCCTCTCCTCCAACCCAAGTGAATTCTCAACTGGTCCTACCACCACGAGAGCCTTCGAAAATGGACTTTCCAAATTCGATATGAACTCCTCATGCTTCCTCTTATTCCCGACATTGTCTGAAGGGCCCACTAGTCTTCTTGAATCATCACGGGGCCGGTGCTTCTTGCAGAAAGTGAGGCCAGGCAGGGACCGATGCTTGCATCGGGTGCCCAGAACAGTGGTCCCCTCACACATAGGTGACTCAGTGGGCCCTGCCCTTTCAGTTCTAGGAGCAGAGCTGCCGAGAAACCGAGAGGCCAAGTGTACGCAACAGTAGATATCTCCCTCATTCGCAGACCTCACACACCGCCTTCCTTTGGACTCGATAAAAGCTGCACACTGACGACTTCTACTGCCCGACTCAATGGGATTTCTAACCACTAGTTGATTCATTCGTGTTGACTCAGGAGTAGTCAACTTCACATTGTTGTTTCCACTTTCAACAACCATCTCGTCCCATCTCTCAGTGACACTGCTGGGGGAGGCCATAGGTCGACCGGCCAAACAAGGCTCGGGTGTAGCACTGTCTCGGCTCTTGAAAAACTCAGAGTCAATCTCAACGACTGCCTGAGTGGATGGAACTTTGGCTTCTACGGGAGAAGTATGGACCTCTGCACGACGGACCTCAAGCTTGGGCCTCTTCCTAGCAACAAGGAGGTCAGGGATCACGGGCCCGGGCGCACTATTGTTCTGGGGACCTGTTTCTGAGCTACTGATGGATAAAGGATGAGATGTTGAGAACCATTTCATGACATCCTGCTTCCAGGTTCTACGGTCAGCACCAAGCACGGGCTGCCCAGGCCCATCACAGAGAGACTTGACTTCGTTCCAGCAGATCGAATCATACAACTCCTGCAATGGATGAGAAAAGGAGAAATGTGAATGGTAGATTCAATGCTGAGAAGAAAAGCGGGAATTCTTCCATGTGACTTTTGAAATTAACAGGCAAAAAGTGATTAGCAGGTCATCTTTCTACAATCTTTTCTAGAGCGTTGACATGCACTCTGCGCGGGAGCAGGATTAGAAAAAATTTTAATATTTTGGAATTGTGATTTACATTTGATTAATAGAATATTTTTAAATGCTCTATTCATCTGCATAGGATATGGCTTGCACGTCATCTATATTCTTCCTATTATTTAGAAATGGTCAATTGGTAGGGGAAATAGAAATTCAAGGGTGAGGAAAAAAAGGAGTTAGGGGAAGATAAAAATAAGAGAAAAAGGAAAAAAAAAAAAAAGATACAATGGGAGATAAAAGGGAGTAAACATCCGCAAGAATTTATAAGAGAGAAAAAGCATAAAAGAAGACACGTATCCTCAAGTACAGAAGAGTGAAAAATTAACCATCAAATGGACAATTTTGTCCTCAACGGTTATCTAATATATTCTTGTTTAACTAAGATTGAGAGACATTTTTGTAACTGCAAGGGACACCAAATGTCTCCATTATATAATAGTCCAAATAGTATAGAAGTATAGATAATCAAATTCAAAAGCATTGAGATTTAGATAGGTTTAAGTTGGGTTTTGATGCTTAGTTAATTTCTAATTATGGACTTCGTATTTTGCTATATTGTTTGATCAAGTAGCAACAGCACTTTAATGGATGGGTGGGGGGGGGGGGGGGGGAGAAAAACCAAAACCATTTATAGAAAACAAACTAAGTTCTTTCCTTTCCTTTGCCTGATATAAGAATAAATACTTAATAATAAACTACTTCTTAGAAATGGTAACACAAATTAAAGTGACAATGGCAAAAATGTAATAACTAAATTGTTCACCCTCATAAGCATGTAGTTACATGAGAGCATACTATGCACTTTATAGGAAGCATATCATTACCTCTTTGAGCATTTCAACCAATTCAGCAGTCTCTACATTCTGGCATCGCCTTGTCCAAGAATCCAATGACTGCTCTAGCCATTCAGAGTTAATGAACTTCCGCAATATCATCTGTTGTGTTAAAAAGTAATCTACATTATTTCAAAGTTGAACTCAAGGGACATCAAAGCTACAAGTTTCCAGAAGTATATAAACTGCACATTTTTCACATTATCTGCATCCATATGAATATTTCTTGGATGCAATGTCAGATGAATATAGATTAGTCCCATTGATCTCAAGCAAAGATACTCCACAAATTTTATCCCGTAAAAATAAAAATAAAAATGAGCTTAAAAGTCCAAGCACGAAAGGTAAAACAAGAGAAAGAAATTACACTCTGAAGCTTCAGAATCATCTTGCCCAGATCAGGATAGCCATTACACTGGGAAGCTTCCATAGCAAACTCCTTCCACACATTCACATCACGGGCTGATTCTATTAGAGCCTACAAAGTTAGACAAATAAAACTCAAATGGCCATTGAAAGAAGCAAAAGAAAACACAAGTATATATGTTACCTCCATGTGAAACTGATCTATTATGTTCAGCATGCCCACAGCGAGCTTCTTCATAATGAAGCGACGCGCAATTGTCAGATCTCTGACCAATTTTAGGCCACTTTTGTGTGTCCGATATGCGATTGGATGTGGGTAATCACTGATTGGACGGACGAGAAGTGTGTCGGCCCAGGAGTAGTTCCTGGTGTGGGGAAAAAATATCACAAAGTACTTCTTCCTGTCGTGAGTCGGTTTTCCTCTCACAGTTGATAATGGCCAGTCAGCTCTCGAACATCTTATTCCGACCTGCCATCTCCCCCTCCACTACGGAGTAGGTAATATATGCAAAAACATAACATTATTTGTGTTTTGGTTCTTATGTAGAAGCAAATATCAGTTGATAAAGCTCCATTCATTTAAACTGTAGCTCAACAATCTGAATTCTTCTGAAACTGGACGATGTTATGATAAACAAGAATTGAAGAATATACATGAAGACATATCGGACTTTTGATATCAACTACTGAGTTAATTAGTAAGAGTTTGCACTAGAACCAAGTAACCACTCATCCAATTCTGATAGTGCCAGGAAAATTGCTTTAAATCTGAACCACAAAAGCCTATCAGTAAGTTCGAAGAAATAATCAGCAAAAAGCCTGGTTACTGCATAATAAACAGATCATATTACAACCAATAATATCAATTCATGTAGATATCTATACAGATACGATTAAGTTTAATATCTATCAATTCAGCAAAAAGCCTGGATTACAGACTGATTAAGTTATATAGAGTAAAATGCAAGCTTCGTCTATTAGTGCTAGATATCTATATAGATATGATTTTTAACAGCCAGAACTGATTCACAATGGAAAACATCTTCCAGTTAGCTAATATTATCAATTCATGTAGATCTATATCATAATAGAAAAGGACAGAAACACTCAAAAGATAATAGTGACAAGACTACCTTAACCCACAGAGCCACTGATTCATCTCCTTCAAGCCACTTGGGTTCCGAAAGAGATGAGTCTACGTCCCTGCTGTTGCTTGGCAGCTCACTGTCGACAGTATCCTCGATTATATGAGAACTCTCCAAGGGCTCATTCCCCCGATTTTCCTCTAAATCAGGGGAACAACTAGATAATTTTTGACCCTCCAATGAATCAGAAAACGAAGCACTGCCATCTTGTTCCTCAAGATCACGTGATTGGTTCACTGGATCATGTCCTTCAGGTACTACACTTTCTGTTTGTTTCCCTTCCATATTTAGACGGTAAATAGTCTTCTATTGAAACTCTCCTGCATACATAATACAAGAACACAGCAGCATTTCCATGATTCCTCAGCTTTATTTTTCCTTTCATTCACTGAATTTCAATAATATTTGCATTGAAGAGAGAATTGAGCGAAAGGCTGTCCATCTTTCAGCAGTGTTTTAAGTATACGACAATGTAGTATTATTTCATACATAGTTTTTATTTTTATTTTTTTTTCTATCAAGCAAATCACTAAGATGTAAGAACAACAGTTTCCTAAGAAACAGATGGATACTAAAACCCATGAAAACAATCCAAAGATCACAATTCCCATGGATTTTTTACTTTCTTTTGCTTGCCTGAAAATTCCTAGATATACTTAAACATAAAATAGTAGAAAATACTTTTTTTTTAGTTCAGAAATTAAAAGAAAAACAGGTAACAAAATTAAACTAGCAGATACAGCTCAATGATATAATGACCAATAAACTAGCAGATACAGCCCAATGATACAATGACCAGAACGTATTATAAATCAGGTAAAATCATATCATTCATTTCAACGAGGATTACTTCTTAATCCGAAATTTGAGTTCAACAATGAAAGTTCCCTTATACAGATGAAGTGGAAAAGAAGAAATTGTTTCTCCATCAAACTGCTAGAATTTACTAATACACAAAAAATCAATATTTCCTTCCCCGCCTGAGAAATTACTCGAGCTAAGTTTGTCACCTTGACAGCTTCATTAGATGTTTGTCTTTCAAAAAGTTAAAAGTTCAATCATGAAGTTCCCATACCGGAATGGATTTAAGGAAAAAATAGAAAAAAGAAAGAAATCGTTGCTCCACCAAATTGCAAACAATCAACCCATCAAAATCAAATTTGCGCTACATTTGAGAAATTACCGAGCTAAATTTATTACCTTGACAGCTACATTAATTACTTATTTTTCAGAACGTTTTAAAAGAAATTTGAACTTTCCTTCATCCTCCAAGCAGCAAAACATGCAATTGAAAAATTCTGCAAAACCCCTGACAGGGAATTAATCTTGACAAAGAGTTACCATTTTGACAGGTAAATTAATCAATTCGACAACCCAATTAAACTCGACGAAAATGTGAACATGCCTCGGTGATACAAAGATCTGGCCCAGTAATATATCCACTGAATCTGTTACATGCAAAACACTGAATCTGTCACATGCAAAGGATGTGACCAAACCAGCAGCGGGAATCAGCCAAAAACCCCAAATTCTAGGACAAGAATCCCTCCCAAAACCCTAATCAAGATCATCCATAGAGAGATGCCACCATTCACATTGACAGTAAAACAGCAGCAAAAAATCGTGAATGGAAGCTCAATCCCCAGCATCAGTCAACAGATCATGAACATGTCGGGCACACGAGCAAGCCCCAGAGACCTAAGGAGTCGGTCCAAGGAGGTTAAAGATCCAAAATTTATGAAACCCCATGTGACAAAAACTGAAATTTCACAGACCCAGAATCTCAATCGATGAAATGGCAGGACTTTTCTGACGGGTCCCCCTTTTGTTGTTTTAATTTTTGGGGTGGAGGGGGGCTAGCAGAGGAAAACCATGACAATGGAACCTGCTAGGTCACCCATCAATGGAAAATAAAAACATGTCGCTGTTAGGTGCAAGAAGGGCATATTCACATCCATCGAGCGCACACACACAAACATGACATATATGTCCCGATACAACAAGGAAAACAAAAAGGGGTTGGGGTTTTAGCAGAGAAGATGAGAAAAATTGGATAATTGTGGTGGCAATGTGTATACCTTTAAAAGAAGGGATTTTTGCACGAAGGAAGATCACCTTTTTGCCATTGTTGTTGTTGTTGTTGGCTAGGCCAGAGGGGCTTGGGGGGTACTGGTGAGACACTGAAAATTGATGTTGGTGTTGGTGATGTTGTTGGGTTCCTACCTCTCTCTGCTTTTCCTATGTCGTCTAACAGGACAATATATCCCTCAATCGACAACACAATAGGCGCTGCCGATGAATAAAAGATTATAGGAGATTATATGGTGGCGTCGGGGCCGAATTCGATGGGGTTTAGGTCTGGGAGATTTCTGGGCACAATGGGGGCATGTGATAGATATAAGACCAATAGTGCGCCAATGCCCGAACATTGACAAAGACAGCTTCTTTTAGGTAAGAGAAAGAAAGGAAAGGTTATATACGATGAAAAAAAAAAAGAAAATGAAGAGATGAATGGGTATGTCGAAAAAAAAAAAATCGGTGATTTTAACCTAAACGAAGGAAAAACCAAAAGGGTCAATGAATTAATTATTCTTAATACATCGAGGGCCGACGATCAATTATGGTGATTACATCCATCCATCCATCCAAAGGTGGAGAAGAAAGAAGCAGAGAAGGCAAGGGAAGGGCGAGAGGAGAAATGGGTACTGTCGTAATGGCCAGACCAGAGGGTTGAGAATGAGAAATTCATTCATCTGATAAATAAATGAAAAAAAAAACATTTTTTTTCCATTAAAGAAAGGGGAAGGGATAGAAAAAGAACTGAAGATCGATGGGGGGTGATGGGTGAAACTGAAACTGGTCTAACTTTGGTTAAAGACGACTCGGGGATCAAGGAGAAGCCTGCGGTTTTCTAGCAGCTGATTATTGATATTCCACTATATCGCTTGGATCTATGACGGGGGAGGAGAAGGCGTGGATATTTCCTCTTTGGCCCCTTGAAATATTCACACTTTTGTTCACTCTGCACCCTCGGTGTTTATATGTTACCAATTAGGGCCCTCAAGTTTTACTTTTGTCCGACTTTACACCCCGTGGTTGAAGGATTTCGTAGGTAGATTAATTGTGTCATATGACGTGGAGAAGCACCGGTGAAGCCGTGGCACATAAGGGTGCGGCCCCTTTTAACACGAGTTTGCGAACCATGGTTTTGTTTGGATATGAAAAACTTTTCATTCTTCCCCACCATAATTTTTATTAATGTCCAGTCAACTACAAAGTATGCATATTAATGTTTCGACTTAGACTGCATCTAAGCGGATTGGGAATCCACATCAATGAGCGCAACTGAAAGCCATGAATTAGTTCTTTGCCTTCTATTAGAATTTTGAGTATTTCTCGATCATTTTCCAATTTGACGTATAGAATTGAGAAGTGTAACCAATAACGAAAATTATACTATACTATACAAACGGCGGTTCATGGACTGAGTAGATCATCTATACTTCAAAGAAAAAAATTTCTAGGAAAAAAAGTCACATTTAATCCTCAACCTTTTGAAATTTTCAAATCCTAATCCTAAACTTTAATTTGAGCTAGAATCTATTCTCAATCTCTTCCAGTAGTGTCACTTTTAGTTCTTCGATCAATTTTTTGTCAATTGCTTAAACTTTTTCGTCCAAAGTTTTTGCTAAAAAATTAGTTAAAAGCAAAATACTAAAAAAATGACTGAACTAGGAGAGGGAGAGGAGGAGGAGGGGGCAATAGGGCCTTTCTTGTTCCCCGTGGGATCTTCGGTGACCACTTGGGAAGTGCCTACTAGTGAGGCTCATCGCCCCCTTCTTCGTGCAATTCTTCTATCTTTTTTATTTTTTAAAATTTTGGTTCTTTTATTTTGAAAATATTTTCTTGGAAATATACTTTTATTGGATGGAAAAGGTAACAAAATTGACCGAAGGACTAGATTCAACTCTTGCGGGAAAAGTTGAGGACAAGTTTCTATGAAAAAAGTATTCCGGACGAAAACAAGATAATTGTAAAAGTAGAGGACTAAAACCTATCTTCTCCCTTTCCCTAAATAAATTTTTAAAAAAATTTAAAAGAAAAACGCCTACCCTGCGGTGGGGGAAAATAAATAAAGTATCACAAATATCTCTGTAAATTACCAAAAAAAATTCAAATTTACTGTGTACTTAGTAAATCTATGCATAAGTAAAATTCACTTGAGGTTCCTCGATCTAAACTTCACTTAAAGTTCAATAAGTACTCTTTAAATAAATGTAGCAATTATTCTAAAACATATTGTTATTTGCTCGTATAATGCACATATTATTTGTTAGAGTGGTTTTTATAGAGGGATTTTTGAAAATTTGACATCACAATTGAAACGCTCATTAACTTATATAAATTCTTAAATTGAAACCATTAAAATATTAGTGCATATAATAACAAATTAAGGGTAATGCAAAATGAATTATAGCACCAGACATGGATGAACAAAATGATATTATTTAGAAAACATATTATATTTTTCTTGAATATCAAATTCTAAAAATTGTAAAATATAATCTATTCATAAATAAAATTCACTTGACGTCAATAAATACTCTTCAATCTAAACTTCACTTGAGATCATTAAATGAGATTCAAATAAATGTAGCAACTATTCTAAAATATATTGGCTTTTTTACCATTGTGATGCACGGATTATTGGTTAGAGTGATTATTTTTATAGGGACTTTTTAAAATCTGACATCACAATTGTAATGCTCATTAAGTTATATATATTCTTAAATTGAAATCATTCAAATATTAGTGCAACAATAATAAATTAAGGATAATTCAAAATCAATTGTAATACCAAATATGGAAGAACAAAATGATGTTATTTATAATACATATTACCTTTTACTAAGTATCAAATTCTAAAAACTTGTATAGATAATTTTCATGTATTATGTAACAAGAAGAAATGGAAATCATCTATTCTCATAATATCTTCTTGCAAATTCATACTTTTAAAAGTTTTTAAATCAATTTATATTTTACTATTTCAAAAGTATTTAATATTTAAATATGCTTATTGCACATCAATAGATTTTTTCTTTTAGTTACTAATTATGTCGAAAATTTTCTATGGATCAATTGTATTTTTTCTCAATAAATCTTGAGTTGACATTTTTTTAAAATCAAGATTTATATGCATTTACTAATTTAATCCAAATTGTATTTGTTACCACTATTTATTACATTGTATTCAATTTATTATTTGTAAATATATAGATATATAAATGAATTTATTTATGAAATATTTCTAAATTTTGTTAATATGAATTAATTGTATAAATATTTATAGTTATACCATTATTTAGTACCACGTAGTCAAGTTTATATATATACATATTGATTATAAAATATATATATATATATGAATAAATATGAAAATGATATAAAAATTATCTTCATTCTTTTCAAATTAATTAATTGAGCATATATAAATAGATTATTACAAGTCTCTAATTATAATTTATGGTCATATGTAAGAAACAAAAATTTAATGTATGAAAATATGACTAGTGAAGAATACTACTTTAAAATAATATGCAAAATGATTAGTATCATCTAAACTATATAGATACAGTAAATAAATAATAAAGGCATACAATATAAAAAGATTAATTGCAAAACTGTCACTAATTAACATAATTTTATTTCAAAATAATTAAGTTAACTCATACACCAGATTTCAAAAAGATATATTTGCAAAAACTAATTCCACGAACTTTTATAAATTTACCACTGATTCATTTCAATTTAGCCTATTATATTATAAATTATCCTTTAAATTTGAATCCAATATTTCTAAATTCTTATTGTTTTTGAAAATTAAGAATTTCACTAACAATGTTAAAATTTTTATTTAAAATTCGTGCGGCAGGCACACGGGATTGAACAAATAGTACTTTTTATTGGGAACTTCCTCTAGGTAATTAACTTGGGACAAACACAGCAGGTTCAGTCAACCAATGAGTTTGAAGTGGGCCCATCAACAAATCGAGCCCCAAATATGTAGGCCCAAATATTCGGGGTAATTTGGGCTTTTTGACGAATTTAGCCCATGAAAGATTAAGTTCTATCCCGCTACCACTTCTCGGCCAGTCCATTGAATCCATTCCATGATATTAGAACTCCTAAAAATCCTTTCAGCTTTTGTACTGTCCTTGCAAATCCATTAACTAACCTGCATACTAATCTTACCGCCTCCGAAGTACTTGTGAAAGTGGTAAGTTACTGCACTCGAGATATTAGAACCAACACTTTTCCTGGCAAACCAGTTCTGAAACTGTCAGTCGATTACATCTAGGCTGTGTTCGAGATTTTTCCAGCAAAAATCCAACTCAATGGACCTGATACCGGCACCATTCACGGCTCTATACTGCATCGTCATCTCAAGCCACATATATCTTTTCTGGAAGGGGCCCAACCGACAAGACTAAAATCTTCATCGATGCTCAAGTTTCCACCTCTAGGAAGAGGATCCCAACATTCTGCAAACCCCTTTCGGATAGGTGCGTATCCAAAACATCCCTTCTGTCCTCGATGTCAATTTCAGCTGATGGTACCATGCGGTAATGCCCTCACTGGAGATTTGGGAATCCATTTGGACCTCTGCCCTACTGAAAGTGACCATTGAAGTGCCCTGAAAGAGCCATGGCAATATGCTTTTGAGGGACTAATCCTATGACTATTGAAGTGGGACGAATATATACTATGATATATATATATATATATATATGAGAATTTTCTGGTAACAAATAAAAGTATCATAACGCCTTGAAGCAACATACTAATTCTCGAAACACATATAATCTCCTCGTCTCATCGGAATTATGCGTAAAAGGATCAAGATTGATCAAGATCTGCAGACCCAATAATTATATTTCTTCAATTCATAAAATGTATATTGCTCAGGCAAATATGCAAAGGGAGAGTAGTGGTGAAGTGGGGACAAAAGAATAGGGGCGAAAGAGAGATACCTTTTGATGCTTATGATTGGCATTGACTCACTTGTCCAATTGTCTTTGGAAAATTCCCTCTGCGTGTCTCTTTCTTTTTTTCTTTCCTTAATATATTTAATTTTACTCCTTTTTGTGCTTATATATGTGGGACTTACATATATACACAATAGCTATATATATATCATTGTCTCAGGTAAAAGGACATTTGCGCCTCGGATATTGTTTTGGCCATTCGAGGATTGCTTGCGTTCGTGGTTGAAGCAGAATCTCTTTTCAGGTTCACTTTGTAATTGACTGATCACTTCAATCTCCAGGCACGTATTTCTCAAGTCCATATGAGAGTTTTCTTAATGGATGCAAGAATAATATCGGCCTAATTAAGATTAATACCACATGCTCTATTACACGCAATTCAAAACAAAATTCATATAGATGGGAATTAACTGCCATAGTTTGTCATATAGGAAGTTCTTCGATTACCTATGCTTTTCTGCATAGTAGATGCACAAAGTATACCTCATTGGTTCTCTTTCCAAAACAATCTTTTTAGACACGTATGGTACGTATCGACATTATATTATTATGCTGCATTTGAATTTTTCTACTCAATAAAACTTGGGTTAGCTGGTTAGTTACCATCACAAAAATTATCTTACGTACTATCAAGATCAGAAATCATCTTATCAACAAATCAATCTAGCTAATCATCGTCTCACATCTCTTTTACATCGGCATAAGAAGTCAATGAGGCTATATTATATATCCTCTCTCTGAAATTAAGTATCTTACTATCGATCAATTTCAGAAATCATCTGATCAACAAATCTCTCTAATCATCTCTTTTACATCGACGTAAAAGAAGTCGATATGGCTAGATATATCATATGTCCACCATCCCTCCCGGGATGCCAATGTAGTTTAAACTTGTAATAAAGTGTGAAACCAAGCATAATTGAGTTCTCATCCATTATTTCTCACCTACGAACTGATTCCTTCAACATAACACGAAACAATAACTCACAAGTATGTGTTGATTCTCTACCTGAATAATTGGAATCTAAGTTGAGACACTTGCAGAAGTTCCAAATGAAAGAACATTTCAAACGCACTTGGGAAATGTATAAGAACAAGACTGCAGACTCTTCTGGTCTCTCTCTCTCTCTCTCTCTGATTATGATCTCATTGCCTAATTTGCAGAGAGACGAAATAAACAAAAAGAGACAAAAAATGGTACCATCTAAACCCTAACCCTTGTGCTTATAAAATTGCTGGGCATTTCGAGAAGTATCTTAGTAGGCATCAATATCTGTGCTTTGTTTTTGGGTCTTCGATAATATATATGTATAGATTATAGGGATGTCTTATTATTTTTTTAAGTATAGTCCGACCTAAACACGAAGAATATCATTAAATACAGCTCGATTTCTTCCATGGATCCATGAAGCATGTCTGTCAGTTTCATTTGAAAAATTGTTTCACTTTCCCAATGCTAACTTCTCCTCCGACATATATAAATTTCGACTTTTTAATCAACAAAGAGGAACTAGCTAATAATAAATCCATTTGTGTATGGAACCCGAAATGCATGTATGCACCTATGCAGGGTCACAATATAAAGTCTGCATGCAGCACAGATAATCAAAACTCGAAGGGCTATCGATTAGATGGAGAGCTGTGGGCGATAAGGGCTTAAGCAATATTCATGTGCGAAGTCAAAACTCTCATCTCTACTTCCTAAAACCCGATAAATACGAAAATTTATATATCTTAATGGATGCATTTTAGCTCCTTGATTTTTATCTGGTTTTGCTAAAGTTTTTAATTCTTATAAATTAGTAAGTCTGGAGTTGGTCAGAACTGACATCTGACTTAGATCGTGAGCTACTTCTGGGTAATAAGATAAAATAGAAGTTTCAATTTGTTTAATTATTGGTAGTGAGGGATCTCTTTGCATCTGGTGATGCAGATTTCAAATTCAGATGCGTCCAAAAGTAATTTCTTTTGTCCTCTCAACTCAATTAAATGGTATAATAATAACGAAAAAATATGTAGCGTAGTGGCGTAAGTTTTCGTTAGTATTTAAGAAGTTTCAGGTTCGGTACTCGTCATAAGATTACTCATATCTTGATTTTTTAGCTATTAGTATTTATATTTCATTATATTAGACCACATGCCTCCCTTGTAATCGAAATAATACTAATAATAATATTGGTTTTTTTATATGAATAATAAGGAAACTATTAGGCTCCGTTTGAATTCACTTTAACTTTAACTCAACACACTACACAACTAAAATACACATTTCTCAAGTCAAAAATTTTAACTTTAACTTTAACTTAACACACTACACAAACAAAATACACATTTTTCAAGTCAAATTTATAATCTCATCTCATTTGTCATTTTCCACAATCAAAATCATACTTATTTTAACTCTGAAACAAAACGCACTGTTAATATTTTGCCTGAAGGCTGAAACTATATGAAACAGTATATATTGTAGCGATCAAAGGTAAAATAAATCCTTGTTAGGCTTAAGGAAAAAGGGATTTTACGGTTTTAAAAGCCTATGATCTTTGTTCAGCAGAAAAAAGAGAAGAAAAAAAGCCTATGGTCTTTTCACTGCGTTTGGAAACCTATATTACTGTACATGGACCATTTTCTGAAAAGAAAAAATTTAATTAACATCACTACGTTTCACTCGTTTTGTTCTCGACGTAAAAAATCAAAGTATATATAATTATTCATGATATCAACAATTATATATGGTGACCGCGAGGAAGCCAAAAAACTAATCTCTGTGAAATATCATGCTATATCCTTCCGTATTAACTTTTGATATATGTTTTTCTTCAAAATAACTCTTTTTCCTTATCGTATAAATATAATTTATACTGAAGAGGAAAACCCACGAGATATATACTTTTGGTTTACAGAGCTGATTGTCATACCTTTTCACAATCTACTTTAACATTTAAAATAACTTCTTCATATAATTATTTTTTTGAACCGTTGAATTGCAATTATTTACGAATAAATAAATAAATAAATAATCATTAATCATTCAACCGTAAAAAGTAATTGCATCACATAATTATTTTATTTCATCTGGAGCAATGACATCCCCTTTTTCTTTGGCCAAATCATTAGATTTTGATTTGTGCATGAATCCAAAAAGGATCCAATAATAGTAAAATGATCCATGAGTAAGCAGTAGCAAAGCAGCAATGGTTGCAGTAAAAAGGGTCGCTGCAATCTCAATGAAAAAGGCATCGAATAAACAATTACAAGGCTAAAAAAGTTCCCATTAAAATATGAATCCTTTTTTTTTAAAACCAAAACATAAACCCTTTTTTTGTTTTGGTATTAAAACATGTATCCTTTTTTAATCATTTCTAAAGACTATCCTTTTCTCTTCTATTATATATATAGTTAGGATTTAACTATGAATTTATATATAATTAGGATTTAAATATGAATTTCTTTAATGATCTTTCACCTGTATTTATATTTTATTTAAAAAACAAGATGCTTAGTATTACCGGAAAAAGCACATAGTACCAAATAAAGGATGCTTACAGTTCATCAAATCTTGATCGAATATTTGGCTGGGTCAATGCCCCAATTTATCAATCCAACCTCTTATAAGAACTCTTAATACTAGACTTGAAAATGAAGGATTAGCCAAAAAAAATATAGAAAACCAATAAGATGAACCAAAAAAAAAAATCTCAAGAAGGTTCAGCATATGGACAGGGAGGGAAAAGCCATGCTTACCTTAACAGAAGGACTGTCCTGTTTTTTTCAAGAATAAAGAAGACTTAACAAAGCAGTCCTTACTCCTTGCCTTTTTCTTATTCAGCCAAAAACAAAAACAAAAAAGAAAGGACTGCTTTGTTATGTCTTCTGAAAAGGAGAAAAAAAAAAAAAGAAGAAGAAGTCAAGCCTCTTTAAATTATTAAATCCTTATTGTGTTTGATTCCATGATGAACAAGAATTTAAGCTTTATGGTTCCAAAAGAGATTAAGACAAAGAGGAACACCCCAAAAAAGGTTCATTCCCTTTCTGAGCATCCAATGCTTCAATTTTTGCTTTAATCAATGAAGCTTTCATCTCTTTTTAGGGCTATAATTCATTTTAGTTGGGCTTTGATGGCAGGGCTTGACCTGTGAACTCAATAATTGACAAAAAAAATAATCCATTATCCTTCACATAAAAAAAATGTTCTTGATTAAAACTATATGGTGTAGTCAACTGTTATTCCTTGATTCTTTATGTAGTTGGAATACCTACCTCCAAATATCATTACTATTATTAGGCGACGATGAGTTGACACGATAACGAAGTAGAACAACATACAAATTTGTACTGCAATGAAATTGTATTCTCTTCTCGTTCTAGCGTACGGAGCATGACTATGGTTCCAAAGTTTGTGAACTTACTCCTCCAACATGTGTTCCTCGCAGAACATACAAATGTGGGACAACCGATACACGATACAAGTGTCAGACAGAAGATACTGACATCCACAAGATTAAAACTGGATTGCAGAACTTTACCCTGAAGAAAGGACTATTGTTATTAACAAGCAAGACACTGCGAAATTGATTGGTTTTGTACTAACTCAGGACATGAGAATCTGATTGTCAAGTATTGATTCTTCATCCTCTCGGCACTCATGAGTAGGATCAACCCTCTGCTTCAATGATTTGCAAGATGCACTAATCAGAAAGTTGGATAGCTCAAATTCAAAAATGAAAGAGAAAAGAGCATTGTCTAGTGGCACGCACATCACCTAGAAACATCTTTCATTTTTTCAGGTTCAACTATTAATCCTTGATTTTTTATTTTTTACCTGGTTGTAATATCTTCTTCCAAATACTATTATTAGTACAATGAATTGACACGACAACGAAGTAGAATAATGTACATATTTGTATTGTATCAGTATTGTTTTCTCTCTCGTTCTAGTGTACCGAGCATGGTAATTGTTCCACAGTTTGTAAACTTCTTCGTCCAGCATTTGTACCTTGCATAGCATAGAAATTACGGCAATGATATAGGATAAAAGTGTCAGTCATAGATACTTAGACATCCACAAGATAAAAACTCTGATTGTAGAACTTTACCGAGAAGAAAAGGACCAAAATTATCAACAATCAAGACAATGTGATGCTGATTAACTAGTATGAACTCATGGCGCGAGTTTGATCTAGATCTTCAAATCACGTAGAGAGGAATCCAGTAATCGGGCCGGGTCACACTTTGGCCAAGTATCCTACAAAGAGACCCGTAAAGTACGAATGTTCATCCTCCCGAACCTTGAGTCAAGGTAGGATCAATCCTCTGTTTCAAAGATTAGCAAGGTGCACTACCACTAAGTAATCATATATTGTGTAGGCCAAATTCATGAATGGAACAAAATCTCTCTCTCTCTCTATACATTTATATATGTGTGTATATATAGTTTTTTTTTTTCCCTATAACGTGAGGGCGAGATTTCAGAGTAACGATCATGCTAATGTCTTGAAGAACAACAGACACAAAGGCATAGCCACTATTTATCTTCCTCTGTTTGTCGCGTTACGTCCCTGTCCTCGTCTGGGTCTACCCTCCTTCGTCCCATCCCCCTGTCCCCCGCAAGTGCCCGCCCTATGATGTCCTTCTACTTTTTATAGAGCTCACGAACTCTCTCTAAACTGCCTTCCATTCCTTCCTCCTCCCATCTCATCACCAACAGAAGAAGAAGAACATTTGAAAGGGTTCACGTTTCTGTCTTTTCCCAGCTGACAATCACGTTCAGTGCTTCCTTCCTGTTCAAGCTCTTGATTGGGGAAAAGGGCAATGAAATGATGTGGGGTTCTGCTTCTTGGAAGATGACAAAAAGTTCCAGTCTGCGGACACTGAGGGTGCCATTTATGTGATTTTGGACTTTTTGGGGTCTCCCTGATTGATTCCTCGGAGCCATCTGAGCAATCTCTCTTGTTTTCTCATGTGAAAGGTGCAAATGAGGGAATGCTGACAGCTTCACTTGCTCTGTTACTGTTTCTCTTGCTTTGAAAAAGTTTTGCCTTTTCTTGATGGAGTGCTGCTTTGGGATGTTTTCTCACAGAGGGCTTCTGATGGGTTTGGATCAAGAAAGTGAAGTTCTGAGTCAGAGCATGACTTCAGGAGACGATCTTCCAAAGAGGTAAGTTCACAAATTATACATATACATTTATATATTAT
Organism: Punica granatum; assembly: GCF_007655135.1. Classification (NCBI taxonomy): domain Eukaryota; kingdom Viridiplantae; phylum Streptophyta; class Magnoliopsida; order Myrtales; family Lythraceae; genus Punica; species Punica granatum. Next base: position 7,279,406 of record NC_045129.1, read on the forward strand.
ATATGTATCTGAGTAGCAAAGATGAGATTTTTAGCCTTGCAGTAGTAAATGTGATGACATCACTTTGATGGCAGTTTTCCCCGCAAGGAAATGTGCGGCAAAGAGGAGAGCATTGACAGAGATATCTCAATGGACCGTGTCAAGCTTGTAAGATACTATCTTCCACACCTTTGCTTTGCAGGCTTCTGTGATTACATGGTCTTGAACATTGCACAATATTGCAGTGTCTTCCTAGTAGCTTAAAACATCCGGCTTTTCGATTAGATGTTGGAAGACATGTTTCTTAGTTTCTTCGGCATTTTAGTTTCCAGATCATTTTTTTAATTAGCTTTATGTCACTCTATACTATAGCAGGACATGGTTCGAATGGAGAAGAAGCCAGGCCCAGATACCGAAGCCCATAGTTCACTGAAACAAGAGGTTCGGTCCTCAACCGAAAACTGTTGTCTCGGACAGAGAAGAAGTTCTTCTGTGAATTTCTTAGTTCGTGTATTTTGTTTATGCAGATTTTACAGCTCGAGAAGAGATTGCTAGAGCAGGTCAAGGTCCGATGTGCTCTAGAAGCGGCTCTGGGATTCAGGAGCTCATCCTTTGGACACTTTAGTCCGACCTCCATGCCAAAGGTAATGATAGAGCTCTTTTTTCATGGATCAACTGTCTAATGGATTCTCGCGGATAATGTCGCTTCACACGGCTGCAGCTTTGACTCGTTGATGTGCTTCTATCGGTTAAATGGAATATTGTCTTTTCTTGTGAGGTCAGCCGGCAACGGAGTTAATCAAGGAAATCGCAGTTTTGGAGCTGGAAGTAGTGTACTTGGAACAGTACCTTCTCTCTCTGTACCGGAAGGCCTTCGATCAACAAGTAACGTCTGTATCTTCATCAACAAGGGACAAGATCGTGGAAGCTGATGTTGAGACCCCACAAGGAAGTTTCCTCAATGCACGCACTTCCCAGCTCAATGCCACGTCAAATCAGGAGCAAAGAATTGTTCGATCTACTTGTCAGTCACTTGATGACACAGCCAAGAATACTACTGGTAGAGAAGAGAATCAATCGGATTCAGAAGTTAACCGGTGCCACTCAGCTTTACCGCAAAGCTCGGGTTTTGCAGCCAAAACTGCTCTCCCATTAGAGGGCTCACCCCGAGCTCTTCGCGCCTGTCACTCCGAGCCGTTTGCACTGGCTGAGGCAAGTTTCAGGCCAATCATTTCCCTCTGTTATGGAAAATATGGAGACATTTTCCCTGACACAGTTTTTTATTATTACTAATGAGAAGTATATTTTGTTTTCTTCATTCTTTCAAGATGCTATTGTTCAGTGTATGATCTTTAGTTGCTTCTTCAGTATGCAGAGAACACTGCCCAAAACGTGCTTAGTTTAGCAGAACATCTTGGGGCCCGCATCTCCGATCACGTCCCGGAAACACCCAATAGGCTTTCTGAGGACATGATAAGGTGCATGTCAGCTATATATTGCAAGCTCGCTGAGTCTCCTCTTATGCGTGACGGCCTTTCTTTGCCCTTCTCATCTTTGTCCTCACCGAGCGGGTTCTCTCAAAGGGAGCCACTGGATATGTGGAGTCCGGGATTCGGGAATAGCTCGTCCTTTGATGTTAGACTAGATAATCCTTTCCGTGTGGAGGGCCTCAGAGAGTTCAGCGGGCCCCACAGCACGATGGTCGAAGTGCCATGGCTTCACCGAGACAGCCGAAAACTGGGTGAAATCGAACATATGTTGCAAGATTTCAGGTGGGTTATCTTAGCATTCATAAGAAAAGAAACTCGTTCTACAATTTCCACTGGGTTCTAGGAAATCGTAGGAATGCTTTCCAGTTCCGAAAGAAAGAGGGGAAAAAATTTTAAAGGATGCTGTAAATTAGCACTCATCTCATGATATGTGAAGTGCAGTTATATGCTTACTGAAGTAATCATCCACAGGTCTCTTATTGGTCGTTTGGAAGAAGTCGATCCAAGGAAGTTAAGGCATGAGGAGAAACTTGCTTTCTGGATCAATATCCATAACGCGTTACTGATGCATGTAATGGCAATTATCAGCAGAACAACTAATACTTCATCCTTTGAATATTTACGTCGGGAAACAAATGGATCCTCATAGCTCTTGGCTCATTGTGTAGGCATTCTTGGCTTATGGAATTCCAAAGAACTCCACAAAGAGGCTCTTTCTACTGCTGAAGGTAATAAGTTGACGAAAAAGTATCAGATCTTTTGGATGGAAAGAAAAAAAAAAGTCAGAGCTTGAATGGGTGAAAATACTTACAATCATACGCTTTCTATAATAATGTTCGATATTTTAGGCTGCTTATAATGTCGGAGGGCATACGATCAGTGCGGGTACGTTACAGAGCTCTATCCTTGGATGCCGAATGTGCCGTCCTAATCAGGTGAATCCTGAGCACAAGATGTCCTGACACCTCTGGAGATTCGAAAGACAATTCTCGAATATCTTTTCAGATGAGACACATATCATTAACAGTATTTATGCAACCGAAGCTATTAGTTTCTTTCTCATTTGCCATCTGTTATCGTGTATGCATTGAAACTTATGTAAATGTGTTTCCTCTTTGCAGTGGCTTCGGTTGTTACTCACTTCGAAAACAAAATTTAAGGCTGGAGATGATCGGCAAGCTTATGCAATTGATCGTGCTGAGCCTCTTTTACACTTTGCTCTGTGTTGTGGAAACCACTCTGATCCTGCGGTATTCAAGCATCCTTGTTTCAATCAAATTCAATATCCATTCAAGTTGTCACCATAAGAAAAAAGACTGTCTGGTCACTCGTTTTTACTGATACCCTCGTCTTTCAGATCCGCCTGTTCACCCCAAAGAGAGTCCTCCAGGAGTTAGAAACGGCGAAAGGAGAGTATATTCAGGCAACCTTCGGCATTCGCAAGGACAGGAGAGTCCTATTGCCCAAACTCGTGGAGTCATTTGCGAAAGACTCGGGGTTATGCCCAATGGGACTGGTAGAGATGGTTCAGCAAGCCCTACCGGAATATTCAAGGAAGAGTTTGAAGAACTGGGACCTGGGAAAATCACGCAAGAACATCGAATGGGTCTCTCACAATTTCAACTTTCGATATCTGATACCAAAAGAGTTAGCAAAGTAATATCTTTTCCTTTCGGTGTCCTTCCATTGTACAGGGGATTAGGCAGGCAGAGGATAGGACTACGCAATTTTTTTGGCATGCTGTAAATGCTTAGGTACGATGATTGATCATCCTTTTGCTATCTTGTTCGATTCCGATATCTACCAAACTTAAACACCTTAGATTATAAATCGCAGAAACAGCTCCCCCAAAAAAAAAGATCCAAGGAAACACATAAGAACAGTACTTTCGAAACATTTTCTTGAACTAACTCTCAAGGCAAGTTTCACAATAGCATGTGCCTTATATATGTTCCATCACAACCCGTCCTGAAACAACATGGATGAAGTTCAAAAGTTTAAAAAATATATATCTTTGATTATCGCGTGGTTATGGAGGTCAAAAGTAATGTTATTAGCCATTTAGTAATGCTTTTGGCCGGTTGGAGATGACACCTCGACGATTAAATCTCTCCCTCCTAGAAAACACCCATAAGCTGCAAATGGGTGTACAACATCAAACGGTAGTACTGATGGAAGCATTGAGAGCGATAAAGCACGTCTGGTGGCGGAGAGATTTACTCAGGTCGAGGGCAATCGATTTTCATGAAATGTTTGCACCGGTTGCAAAACTCGTCAATGTTCGTTGCTTGTTGACAATTGTGGTAGGGAGGGCTGAGAGGTGCATCAAATGGATCTCAACAGTGTGTTCCTCCGTGGAGGCCTTGATGAGGAAGTCTATACGTCGCTCCCCAGGTTTTTCACCTGCTTCTGCTGGTAAGGTCTGTCGCTTACGCAAGTCTCTCAGTGGACTTTGCCATGCATCCCGTAAAGGGTGCCCAAATTTGCTAGTGCCCCGATTAGCTATGGTTTTCAACAGTCGGAGACCGACCACTATGTCTTTACATTTTCGAGAGATCCAATTTTTCTTGCAGTACTAGTATATGTTGATGACTTAATTCTGGTGGGAAATGACACTAGTCATTGTGTTCGTCTGAAGTAAGATCTTTATTGATTTATCGTACAGCACCATAAATGAGATCGAGCAAATACCAATCAATTTTAGTCTTAATAAAGATAATTCGTTATTATCAATCACAATGATAAAACTCTGATTACCGGAACTGAACCGTGACAGCTGAGGAAACCGGTGATTCAAGATCCCTGAGGCTGCAGTTCGTTTCAGAACCCACTAGGGACGGACATGGTCCTACGGTTCGGGAGTTTTGAGAGCCGGCCAGGGGGGAGGTTCCATGGAGAGCAATTCACCTGACAGGTCCTCAAGTCCTTGAAGCACTGGAGCAACTTCGAGGGCTGACCCGGGGTCTTGCAGCAGGAACATGGCTCCTTGCTGCTACTGCATATCGAAAGCACACATTCCGGAACAGGGAGCGTTTCTGCTTGGACAACCCCAAGTCCTGCTTATATGAAATGGAAGTACATATACGGTTAGGATCTGCATACGAGTGTTTCTAATTTTTCAAACTTTTTCTTATTTCGATTTTTCATTTCTCGAGAAATGCAGAAAACGGAAGAAAAAAACCTATATTAAATCGTATTCGGCCTCTTTGATTCCGTGGTATTCAAATATCTCAATAAAGTATTCATCGCACATTCAAACTAAAAGACACGTACCAATAGCCAAGAAGATGAAAAGGAAAGCGCAAGTGAACTGAGAAAACCGAACCCCCATGTCTTTAAGCTGCGTTTCGTAGAACGGATATACCGCGGTTTTTCTTTGTCTTGGCCAAAACTTCAAGTTTTGAGAGTGAAGAAGAAACAGGAGAGACGACTTCCTTTGAGAATATACGAATTGTTATTTTTCATAGAATTCGAGCACATTACAGACATATATAGCCAATTGAAAAGAAAGAGTCTAAATATAATAAATGGAAACATGATTTTTAAAATTTTGTAACAATATATATGTAAAGCCATGAAAATATATGCATAAATGTTGAAACTTTTGTTCTATATAAATGGACCACTTAAAGTAAATGAAGTATATATACATACATATATATGGTTATACAATATATAATGTATATAAAATTACTATATTCTATTATGGAAAGATAAATCTTCCCATAACATATCCATGCATACGAGAATAAAATCAATATAATATGTATATATAATCAATATATAAAAATCAATACATAATGAGTATAAAATCAGTATTTTAGGCAGTGTATACAAATTCATATATTTTACGGCATATTCTTGCAGTGTGTATAATGAATATATTTTGTTGCGCAATGTAAATATGGCGTATATAGTCTATTGCATATTTTGGTTCCTTGTATATATTCTGTTGAAATATATGCATATAATCTAATATTCTACTGCATAATTAATGATAAAAGAATATAAGAAATTTTCTTAATGTATAAGTGATGACGTGACAAAAGAGAGAACTCTATTTCTTACTTTTTATGTTGTGGTGGCATGCAAATTCGACTCGTACTTTGTTTTATTATATATATATATATATATTGACTCCTAAAAGCAATTTATTAGGTTATATTTAATAGGGATATAATTATCAATTTGCTTTGTCGATAAATAATTTTTATAAAACTTTCTTATAAAATTATCGAAGATTGAATTCAACATAGTTTATATATTTTTATTACTATAACCACTATATTTGATATTTGATATAATAAACATCAAAGATACGATAACTAATTTTATGATACTTATATAGTTATAAATTTATATTATTAATTATCGTATTCATATATCCACACTTTATATAATATAAATAAAATACACTATCTAATATCTACAAAAGCAAGCTCTTTTGAAATGATACATTAGTAAGTGATAATAAATGTATAAATCGATTCTAGACATAATATTATATTTATATATATAGCTAAAAATTGATTTATATAAATGACAATGTATAATCTTATAAATATAACAAATTTTAATTAATACTATTAAAATTATCAACAAAATAAGTAATTAACTAAATGACTTAAAAGAAAATTTGTTTTCCAAAGATCTAAATAAATTATCTAACTCTGTGATAACAATAGGGTGCATTGTAATAGATAGCACGATAAAAGAACTAATTAATTATTATTAATGTAATTTTAGAAGAAAAAAGATTATTGCAAGCAAACTAATTTAATGACACTAAGGTAATTTGAAAATAAAATTATTAATTTCATGAAATTATGATTCATATACAACTAATATTGGAAACTAAGAGCCCACAAAAACAATATTTTTAGGGCAAAAATAAAATTGAAGATTAGTAAATGTGTGAATGGATTATCCATGATAAATCATTGTAATATATTAATGATTAAATAGATATATAATCATATTGGATTAGACAATTAGTTGCAACATTATAATTGAATTATTTATATTTAGTCTAATGTTATTAAAAATTATTGTTTTAAATTCAAATAATCATTGTTTTTATTAATATGAAATATTTCATTAAAATGCGAGTAATTCCCGTAAAAATGATAATAAGTATACAATAATGAAACTGTGTAGTGCACTGGATAGAAGACTAGTTAATTATTGTTATTTGATAATTTTAAGTTAATAGTAATCTCTTAGAAAAATTACCATTGAAACAATTACATTATAAATTAATATTTTAACGTGATACCAAGCATAGCTCGACTAAAAATTATAAACTAAATTTAACTTTGATAACATGCGTAGCGCATGTCGCTTTTCTAGTAATCATAGTATTATACAAGAAGTTATTATAGGTCCCATGATGACACCATAGAGCGAGTGAGCCACTTTTTTCCACTCGCCATGTTCTTCTTTTTTTTCAGATTTCCTTTTCTTTTTTACAATTTTTTAATTCCTCTTTTTCCAATGCTCTTTTAACCTGATTAGACTAAGGTAATAGGTAATCGGTTAACCCGTCAATGCTAATAATATGGTCATTGTAACCAGACCCTTTCTTTAGGTTAAACGTAATGTTTTATTCCTCAAATTTTATTTGATGAGTAAGGAAACTTTGCTCACTCCCGGATATCTAATTTTTAATTTCTAAATCATATGTTTTTTAAAGCGTTTCGATCGCCTGAATTTGAAGTATCCTACTTTCATGTAATTCACAAGATTCAACAAGTAATTGATATTTCACGATTAAATGATCGAGTGAAAGAACCCAATAGTTATGATGATTTTTTTTTCCAAATTTTAGGTTGTGAGTCGGAAACCTTTTCTCGCTCCTGGTGTCTATTTTTTTCCCCTAATTCCAATGCTTTATAAGGGTCTTCGACCCTCGAATTTGGAGTATCACGCTTTCACGTAATTCAGAAGATTCATCGAGGAATTGATATTACATTTCATGATTAAACGATCGGGTAAAAGGACCTGATTGTTATGTTTTTCAACAATCAGATACAGACCATTATCTTTTTACATTTTCGAGAGATCCAATTTTTCTTGCAGTACTAGTATATTTTGACGACTTAATTCTGGTGGGAAATGACACTAGTCATTGTGTTCGTCTGAAGGAAGATCTTTATTGATATTTTCGGATTAAGGATCGCAGTCAGCTGCAATATTTCCTTGAGATTGAAGTCATCCAATAGGACTTTGGCTTAATTTTTGAGCCAACGGAAATATGCTCTTGTTACTCTTTCTGAGCGTGGTATTTTGGGTGCTCGACCAGCCTCTCTCTCCGAAAACTGAGGTCTCCTTGGTCGCCTTATTTATCTTACCATTACACTACCCAACCTTAGTTATCCAGTTTATATTTTGTCACAATTCATACGAGATTAGTTGCCCGGGATGACTAGACGTTTGATGCCGTGCTATTTTTGTCACACTTGGTGGGAGATTGGTTTATGGCTTCTAGATCTTTTGCTAACGCGGAGTATCGGGTAATGGTCAGTCTAGTCAGTGAGTTACTGTGGTTACGCACTCTTCTTGCTTTGGCGTTGATCATCATGAACAAGTTATCTTGTGATAATCAGGTTGCCCTCCCCATATCGCTTCTAATCCCTGTGTCTCATGAGGAAACCAATTGAAATTGACTGTCATTTTATTCATAAGCACATACGGCCTCATATTGTTGCTACTACCCATGTGCTTGTACACATTTGCAGCTTGCAGTTATTTTTATCAAGGTGGACGTGATTAGCATGTTTTGAATTCGGGAGGGGAAGTATTACGGGTGGATAATTATGGGAGATTTTTTTTCTATGCAGGGCGTATCATATGATCATTCAGGTGTAATATATTTGTTGGGATAACTGTTCCATATTCTTCTCTTTCCTTAGTTCGAGAGATTTGATTATTTTATTGTAATCTAGCATCAGGGGTATAATTTAACGTACAGACCATAAATGAGATTGAGCAAATACCAATCAATTTAGCGTTAATAAAAGATCATTCGTTATTATCAATCACAATGATAAAACTCTCACTAGCGGAACTGAACCAGGACAGCTGAGGAAACCGGTGATCCAAGATCCCGGAGGCTGCAGTTCGTTTCAGAAACCACTGAGGGCAGACACGGTCCTACGGTTCGAGAGTTTTGAGAGCCGGCCATGGGGGAGGTTCCATGGAGAGCAATTCACCTGACAGGTCCTCAAGTCATTGAAGCACTGGAACCACTTCGAAGACTCAGGGGGCTTGCAGCAGAAACATGGCTCTCTGCCGTTACCGCATATCGAAAGCTCACGGCATTCCGGAATGAGGAGCGTTATTGCTTGGACGACCCCAATTCCTGCTTATAGGAAATGGAAGTACATACTGTTAGGATCTGTATACAGCTATTTCGAATTCTTTCAAACTTTTTTTATTTCTATATTTCATATATCGAGAATTGCAGAAAACAGAAGAAAAAACCTATCCGTATTAAATCGTATTTGGCCTCTCTGATCCCGTGGTATTCAAATGTCTCAACTAAGTATTCATCGCACTTTCAAACTAAAATCGAATATAATATTAGCTCATACAGGCACATACCAATAGCCAAGGAGATGAAAAGGAAAGCGCAAGTGAACTGAGAAAACCGGAACCCCATGTCTTAAAGCTACGTTTTGTCGCCCGGATATATGATGTTATTTCTTTGTCTTGGCCAAAACTTCAAATTTTGATGGCCTTATGATTGCACCTGAGAAATATTTATAGATGGTTTTAGTTATCATTACCATAACCCGCCCGTCGCATGGGTGAGATGTTGAATATTTATGGCAAATCATTTTTTTCTGGGGGTAAATTATAGCAAGTCATTTTATAAATAAGGATATGATATATAATTTTATAATATACATCAAAGACACGATATATAATAGACGTCAAAGATACGATATATAATTTTATAATACTTATATTGTTATAAACTTATATTATTAATTATCTTATCCATATATCCACACTTTATATGAAATACACTATTTAATGTCTATAAGAGCAAGCTCTTTTGAAATATTATAATTTAGAAAAGCATTAGTAAGAAATAATAAACATAGAAATCGATTCTAGATATAATATTATATATACTTATCTAAAAATTGATTTATATAAATGACAATGTATAATCTTATGAATATAACAAATTTTAATTAATATTATTAAAATTATCAACAAAATAAGTAATTAACTGAATGACTTAAAAGAAAATTTGTTTTCCAGAGGTCTAAATAAATTATCTAACTTTCTGATAACAATAGGGTGCATTGCAATATAGCATACTAAAAGAAATGATTAATTATTATTAATGTAATTTTAAAAGAAAAAAGATTATTGCAAGCAAACTAATTTAATAACATTAAGGTAATTTGAAAATAAATTATTAATTTCATGAAATTATGATTAATATACAACTATTATTTGGAAACTAAGAGGCCATAAATTGAAAATTAGTAAATGTGTAAACGGATTATCCATGATAAACTGTTGTAATATATTAATGATTAAATAGATATATAATTCATTGGATTAGACAATTAGTTGCAACATTATTATTGTATTATTTATATTTAGCCTAATGTTATTGAAAATTATTGTTTTAAATTCAAATAATCATTGTTTTTATTGATATGAAATATTTCATTAAAATGTGAATAATACCCGTGAAAATGATAATAGGTATGCAATAATGAAAATGTGCAATGCACTGGATAGAAGACTAGTTATTTATTATTATTTGATAATTTTAAGTTAATAGTAATCTTTTAGAACATTACCATTGAAAAAATTACATTATAAATTAATATTTTAACATGATACCAAGCATAGCTTGATTAAAAATTATAAACTAAATTTGACTTTCACATAACGCGTAGCACATGTCGCTCTCTAGTAATTATAGTATTATACAAGAAGTTATTATAGGTCCCATAATGAGACCATAGAGTGAGTGGGCCACCTTTTCCCACTGGCAATGTTTTTCTTTTTTTTAGATTTCCTTTTTCCTTTTTTAATTTTTTTTCCTATGCGTTTTTAACCCAATTGAACCAAGGTAATAAGTAATCGGTTAACCTGTCGATGCAAATAATTTGGTCATTCTAACCAGACCTTTTCTTTATGTGAAATGCAACGTTTTTTTCCCTCAAATTTTATGTGATGAGTAGGGAATCTTTTCTCATTCCTCGGTATTTAATTTTTTATTTCTAAATCATACGTTATTTAAAGCTCTTTGACCGTTCGAATTTGGAGTATCCTCCTTTCACGTAACTCCCAAGATTCAACAAGCAATTAATATTTCATGATTAAATAATCGAGTGAAAGAACCCAATAGTTATAATGAAATAATTTTCTTCCAAAAGATCTAACAAGGAATGAAATTACATTTCATGATTAAACGATTGGGTGAAAGGATCTGATCGTTATGAAGTTATTTCAAAAAAATTAATTTTTTCCTTCCACTTTTATCTGTATTTGTTCCTATGTGTATAAGTCTTTCCCACCTTTTTTTATGATTGTATCTATATATACAAATAGTGTCACCTACGAAAACATACCTCTAACATGCCCAAGTAAGTGTAGAGTCACGTTTTTTCGTCGCCATCGTGTACAAGCATTTCTAATTTTTCCCGAATACTATAAGATTTGACACAATGCGTTCTCTACTCATTCTCTCTATCTATCTTTTTTCTAAAAACTTATGCATATATCCTACAGTTTATTTTTCTTCACAAATAATTATATCCTTCTTTCAATGCGTATTCTTTATTTTCATTCATTGACTAACATTTTCTATATTATATTTTTTTAAAGATTACACCGTGCATTTATCTTTTTGTGCTATAAGTAATATTTTTTCATTATTTACCCATATAAGAAGACCCAATCATGAAAGTTGATTATCATTTTTATTTTATTTTCACAAATTTATAAATTGCGAATATTTTCTTTTTTTATATACATAATATTCTCCTTTACTTAATGTTATTTGCAAAATTTCAAATCATTTAATGCAATTCTTGGACCCATAGCGAAGCACGGGCATCATACCTACCGAAAAAGAGGAACCTACCGGAAAACATAGCAAATGAAAATTAATCAATAATACATATTATTACCATTAATAGTATCAAGTATAAAAATAAAAAATGTTTATTCAAATCACTTATTGTTACTTCAATAGTAAATAAATGATCATAATTTTAGGGAATAAAGAATATCTATAATTATAAAAATATATAAATAAATATAAATGATAATACATATTATTGTATTATTAATAACAAATATGAAAATGAAAAAAATATTTAAAGCAATATCTAAGGAGAATTCAGATCACTTTTTGTTATTTCAATAGTAAATAAATATTCATATTCATAATTTTGGAAAAATCAAAAATATTTGTAATAGTATAAATTTAAATTTCATTAAATGATGTTTTAAAGTTACAACTAAACTAACAAAAGCTCAATTAAGTAAATTTCTCATGGAGATAATTGAGTTATTTTAGGTAAAATTATTCAAATTCACAAAATTTAATAATTCATATTTCAACAACAAGACAATGAGTGGTGAAGTTTTGTGTGTGTGTATATATATATATATATATATATAACTCCCTCTTGATGAATAGCGGTAGAATGGTAAAATTAAATAAGCCAAATTATAATCTAATTTTTAAATAATTTCAATTAAATTAAATATAACTTTATTTTTTCTTTCTTAATTGAAAAAATAAGCTATAAGAATTTTTACCCTTTCATTTGGAAAAATCACATGCAAAGTGATCAAATTCTTTTTTTTTTCGCTCATGCATCTCATAATTTGATATCCATAACTTTTATGATGAATGAAATTAAATGAATAAATAATAAAAAGTAAAAGTAAAACGTAAGTAAATGAATACGTTTACTAGTTTAGTAAAAAAGAAGGTGAAAGACTTACTTTCCGGTTTTATGACATTGGTGAATTTGACGGTTATATCGGTCAAAGATTATAAGTGCTACTTCAAATGTATAATATGATGATAAATCCAACTAACATTTAAAATTGAAAACTTGAAGATCAAACTTTCAAAAAAAATTTACGACCGAAATATATCACCGTTAAATAATACTGAGTTGTAGCCACATCACTTGCTTTATAAGATAGCCATTCCACATCATCAACATCTAAAGAAAATAAAAGAGAAAAGTAAATAGATCACGAAAGAAAATTTAATTTGCTTCTTTATATGGGAAAAAATGCTTTGAAACTCTAGACCAAAACACCAAACAGCAAATCATATTTTCTTTCTTCTCATGCTTCCCCATGAACAAAATTCTTCGAAGGAACATAGAGGGCCTACATAACAGGCACCAAGATCTCCTTACAAGCATTTTCTTACCCATTTCCCCCATTTTCATGTCCATTTTCGCTACCCATCTCTCTTTATCAATGAGAACACAGTTCCCATTCAAATTCTTCATATAAAAATGCCCACAATACAATCTCCGTATTAATTAATATGATGTATACACGTAGAAAGAAGAAAATGCAGTTGAGACCTCTCCCACAAAATTAGCTTTCAGCCATTTCCACCTTAAGAATCCCCAAAAATAAAGGTTTCGTCACATGTCGTTCTCAAGCTCACTGAAACTTCACTCATTCTCACCCTTTCTTGAGTTGACCCACTTCAAATTCAGCTCCCGTGAGCTCAATTTTGAGATCTTGGACCATGAGGGTATTTGCTCCTAAACACCAAAAGCGAGTTCGGGGGGGGGGGGGGGGGGGATCGAAGGGAATTCGGATCCTCTACTGTGAAGAAAATAAAGTGTGGGAGCATGAGAAGAAAAAGGAAGATGATTTGTTGTTGGTGTTGGGTTGAAGTTGCCAAGCAAAAAAAAATTCCCCCCTTAGAGGAAGAATCCAATTAATTTTTCATTTATGATCTATTGAGTTTTCTCTTTTATTTTCTTTTAATGTTGATGATGTGGAGTGGGTATTCCATATGACGGCCGATACAGAAAAGTTTCTAAAAGTAAAGGATGACAATAGAAAAAAAATATAAAAAGAGAGGACTAAAATAGAAAAGCACTCAAAGGTAAAGGACGAAAACTATAATTTTCTCATAGAAAAATTAAAGCCAAAAGATTGCGGAAGTCCTAAAACTATATAGAAAGTTAAACTTAAGTCCTACAAATATAAAATTGCCTCAACTAATCCTAAACGTTTAGTTCGTTAAACATTTTTAGTCCGAAACCATCAATGCCGTTAAACCAGTTCACATGGTGCCTCTTGATTGGTACAATAATATTTTTATTTATTAAAATTTAAAAAAGGGGAAAATAACAAAAAAAATTTTAAAAAAGAGTAGGAAAGGTGGGAGAGGGAATCCCGCTAGTAGTGGCTCCCCGGCCGGCCAGCTTCCCCACGGTGAGGTCGCCGAAGGCATTATTGACCTCGCCTGAAGGGAGCAGGCCGGTGGGGGAGCCCTCACCAATGTGATTCTCCTTTCACTAACCTCCCCTCTGGCAGAGACAGAGGGAATGAGAATCCCGAAGGTAGGGCTCCCCTGTCGGCCCCTTCCATCCCGTTAAGGTCGCCAAAGCCTCGGTGACCAGCCCCCATAGTCCTTCCCCCCTTCCTCGAGTGAGGTCGACGACGCTTCCAGCGACCTCACTGAGGGGAAGGTGGCTAGCGGGGAAGCCCCCACTAGTGGAACTCTCTCCCCTCTTTTTTTCATTTTTTTTTCTTTCAGATTTTTAAAAAGAAATTAAAAAATTAAAAAATTATTAAACCAATTAGGAGGCATCACGTGGGCCAATTTAATAGTATTAACGGTTTCGGACTAAAAATGTTTAACGGGTTAAACGTTTAGTACTAGTTGAGCCAAACTTATACTTTTAGGACTTATGTTTAACTTTCTACACAGTTTTAGGACTTTCACAATCTTTTAGTCAAAAAATTAACAAGAACATTAAATAAATAAAGAAATAAGAATGAACCAGTATGGATTTGGTTTAGATGGTTTAGTGTTGTTCTCTTAAAGTTAAGTCGCGTTTGAGTCTTGTGTGAAAGGAAAATATTCATGAGTGGGAATGGTATACCCTAAGGGTGATCTACCTCGAACCTGAAGTAGTCAGGCCCTTTAGGTTGTTGGATACGTGGCAGTGCAGAATGAAAGAAAAATGATCTAGTAATGGTTTTCTAAAGTTACCACATTGAGGTGTTGGATCTGTAAACAAATTATTTTTTGGGTAAGAGGGTGAGGTGATATCAGTCTATTATTCGAGGTAATCCTCGTCCAGAATATTGACTATTAAGTCCTTAGGGTTTGTTTGGTTTTAAGATAGTATTTTAAAATCACAATTCTAGCTTAACTCTACTCATTACAAAATAAAATAACTCATACAAAGTCAAAGGGTGGGTCCTATTTATACCACTTTTTTCCACAACAAAACAACATAACTCATACAAAGTCAAAGGGTGGGCCCCATTTATTCCACTCAAAATCAAAATCAAAATCTGATTTTAAAATCCTACTATGAAACCAAACGCAATCTTAATTTAAAGCAGGAATTGATATTTTACCCCTTAGTTTTAGAATTTTACTACTCATTTATCTTCAGTTTCGCCATTTTGGACCAAACTCTTCAGTTTTGCCTCTTTTGAACTAAACTCTTAGATCCATAGATCCATACAGGATTCTATCTAATGCAGTCAAAGTCCATCCATATGAAGTGGATTTTGGTCCCTTCACCGTACCACCAGCTTTAAAAAAAAATTCCGTCTATTTAATTAGAAGAGTATTATGGATATCTACAGATGTCATAGTCGGATCAGTTTGCTTGGATAAACTCTCATTATGGACCTCTAAAATAGAAGTAGGTTAAATGAGAGCTCTGAAAGGACTCCGAATAAATGTACATCCTGTCAACCTCAACCCCGACCCAAACTCAAGCGACAGAACATCTTCTCGTGAATTACAAATCCTACTTCTACTTATAAGATCTACACTTAATCGCGTCATGTTAGCTGCGTTGCCAAATATTACATTAGGGCAAATGCTATTCCCCATTAGACTGACCTCACCTAGGACAGGAAGAGATCGAATTCGAGGACAGAAAGAGTAATATTCTTTTAGCATTTCACGTCATTTGTCTATATAACTTGTTTTGTTATCACAGGGCTAATCTACTTGGATTGTCCATTTCGAAAGCAGTTTCATAATTTTTTTTTGGACTTGCCATATGAGGAGATGGGCAGGAATTCCTTTTCAGTGCGAATCATGGTATTTAGAAATTCAATCCGACCATGACTAATCCAATCAATTTGGATCGATCTATTAAGGGATAAAGTTTTCACAGCGTGAATTTTTTGCATTTATAAGAATTAAAACTCAAGACCTTAATTAAGCGAAACAATCGCCGAATCGCTTGAATCAATCCACGATGGTAGATAGACAGGAATTCGTGAGAGATAAAATGGATCCCGTAAATCTCAAACTATGCAAGGGTAAAATTGACAATACAGCCCCAAAATCGTCGATCTGCACAGTGTAAAATACAAAAACACGACGCGTAAGCGAGAACAAGAAACACTTAATCGTATTTACACCATACCTAATTTTCCAAAACTACCCCTACTCCGGTATAGAACTCAACTCTGCCGTGAACTTCTTCCTCCTCCCACTCCTCCTCCTCCTCCTCCTCCCCTCTTTCCCACCACCACCGCCACCGTCCCGACACCCGCTGCCTCTGACGCCACCGCTGCAGCGGACAAAATCTCCACCAGATTTCTGCTCCCCATCCCCGGGGCCCTCCAACGGGAACACCACCTTCCGTCGCGACCCCACACACCACCCGGGGCTCCTCATGAGGGCGGAGCTGGCCCTGACGGCCAATGCGGCCATCTCCTGGGCCGTAAGCGGCCGGTCCAGCCTGCTGAGGGGCAGCGCAAAGTAGAGCTGTCCGGGCTGGAGCTCCTCGTCGTCGGGGACCGCGGACACGGCGCCGTCGAACTCCATCTCGTCGGAGTTGCAGATGAAGGAGGCGGCGTCGTAGGCTCTCAACACCTCCGACACCCTGACGGCGTACGGGAACTCCTCGAGGCGGCCGTCCGGGAGGATGAGCTTCGCGGTGGCCCTGTCCGCAGCGCAGGAGCCGCTGGATAGGCAAATGCCCATGAGAGTAATGAAGCTCTTCCGGCAACTGGTCTGGATCAGAATCGGATCGGTTTCAATGGCGGATGGGGTGGATTTGGGCATTTGATGTGATCTGAATGGAGGAGGAAGGAGATGGCTATATATAAAGGTCGTTGGCGGGAACAGTGGGCGATGCGGCGTTGGAGCAGACAAGGGCCAGGCTGGGAGTGAGGTGGTCTGGGACAGGGTGGATTGCTCTCATTTCCATGATTGCCACTTGTTTTGCCGAATAACTACGGAGAGAGGGACTGAGCTTAGTCAACTCGACAGCTCCTTGCAGTGGTTTTCTTGTATTACCACGCGCTTATAATTAAGTTTATGTTATGTAAAACTGATTTTTTACCCAAAAAAGAGAAAAGATAATTTGATTTGTCTACCCAAAAAAAGAAAAATACATTTCATCACTAAGACGTCATCTCGATCAATCCATCAGTAAGATTCAATCGGATCTTTACCCCAAAATAACCTTATTTTAAAATCTTATTCCCAAAGTAACCTTGTTCAGAAGATAATTTCATAATTAGTCTTTTATGTGTGAAATTCTTTATCATTCACCCCTGACATTTAAACTCTTTTCAAAACACCCTAAAAAAATCCGGATACCTCGTTTCGAATTAATTATATAAAGTACAAAATTCTAAAATAAAAAAACCATTATTGGGTAGATTAATCGAATTTAAAAAAATATTAAAAACTAGATAAAAGTTAATGGATTCAGCTAGGTTGGATGCAATTCTTAGAGTGATCGACCGTAAATTAAAGCTAATTTTAATGGATCTTTAATTTTTGTTATTTTATTTTTAAAATTATTTTGATTAGTTTACTGTTTCTCGTAGTTATTTTAGTGAATTATATTTTTGTTATTTTTATTTTTAATTAAAGCGGTTTAGTTTGATGAATTGCGATTGACAGAATTTGAATCAATAGCCAAAGCACCTTTTTAACTGAAAAGTCTGAATTGAAGTAGAAGGCACTCAAGAGGTTTTCTTTTTTTCGACTTCAATTTCGTTGGCCAGTTCAATTCGGATTTTTGGTTCCTTCCCCTATCCTATTCCCATTCCACCTAGCACAAATTTTCACCCCAACTTCGGTTAACGCATTTGGCTAGTGACTTATTAATTCCAATTTTGTTAATCATGGATCATTAAAGTGAATCGTTTTAATGAAAAATACTAAAATCGCTAAAATAACTATCGGAAAAACACAAAAAAAAAATAATTCAAATACTTTAAAATTTGAAACTCAAATATCTGTTAAAATTAGTTTTAGTTTAAGTTTGACTCTAAAAATTACATCCAACCTAGCCGAACCCATTAACTTTTATCTAGATTTTAATTTTTTTTAGAAAATCTGATTAGTCTACCCAATAATGGTTGTTATTATTATTATTATTTGGACTTTATATAATTAATTCAAAATGATATATATATATATATATATATATATGATTATTATGATCTGAGATATATAAAAGTATTTTTAAAAATTGAGCCAAAAAAGAAATATCTTTTAGGGTGTTTGAAAAGAGTTTAATAGTTAGGGGTTGAATTGAAAAAAACAATCACAATAGCTAGGGAATTGCTTTCCGAACAAGATTATTTTGGAAATAAGTTTTTAAAGTAAGGTTATTTTGGCGTAAAGCTCGTTTAAATCGAGGATTGGCATATGACATGCCCATGAGCTGCCACCCTCATCTAATGTTTTGTTTAATTGATAAGTCTATTATCCGCACGGCTGCAGTTGGATACCCGACAAATCAAGATTAATTTCGCCCGGAGTTTGTTCAATTTAGTGCTTACAATGCACGATAGTGGGTTCAATATAGCGCTCACGATGCACGAAAGTCTGCAAACTCTTAATGAAAATGATATATACAGCGTAATATTGAGCAACAATGATCGCTATCAACTTATAATTTTGACAATCTAACTCTTAACGAAAATGACATATACAACGTCATATTGAGCAACAATGATCGCTATCAACTTATAATTTTGTTCAATCTAAAATTTGAATTAGATGTTGTTCTCATATAAATATCATCAAAACCAGAGACAAAATTTTAATATAAGAGTTTTTACCCAAAATGACCCAAGGTTTACGCATTTTATCAAATTTATTCCATGTGTTTTTTTTGTCAGCTATATCACATGATTTACATTTTGATTCAAATTTATCCCGCCGTTATATCTCCGTCAACGTCTAACGGTTTTGCTACAGTAAACCCTTTTATCTGAAATAGATTTGAGAAAAAATTAAAATCATGGGATAGTTTTGATGAAATAATTAAAATTATATGATAGATTTGGGACAAAATTGAAACCATGGGATAGATTTGGAATTTACTAACGTTTCATTAACGGACAACAAAAACGGCGAGATAAATTTCAAGCAAAATGTAAATCATGAGATATATCTGACAAAAAAAATCATAGGATAAATTTGATAAAATGCGTAAATCATAGGTTATTTGGGATAAAAATACTTTTAATATAAAATATCAAAGAATAGTACCTATAGCTCTTTTTAAAAAGTACATGTTTTAATACCTGTTTGATCGCAAGTTAAAAATAGAAAGATGATTATAAAGAGTTATATAATAACTCTTCGTAATCCGTCCCCCCATTATCTTCTTTAACCGGCAATTGAAATAAGCGGCCTCTCGGTCCATCCTCGAACGCGACAGTAGATGGGCGTGTATTGAGAGTGGCGGTAAGGGTAAATACGAGGAAAACTGGGGCCAGATGGGGAAGATGCCAGAGCTGTGGGGAGGGTGCGATTACGTGGAGGGCGAGAGAAGGACATGTGCATGAAGGCTTGTGGACGTGCGCATGGTGGAAGGACACGTGGGGGAAAAAAGAAATACCTCGTAAATCGGGAAGAAACCCCTCACAACCCGACAAAACAACGGGTTAACTTTAGATATGATCTGGTCCTGCCCCGGCCCCGACGGACCCCCCGGCACAAGCGGTGCGGGCCCCACTTATCATCTCAAATGCATATATCCTATTCCCCACCCAATTTATCCCTTCCATTTATTATCATCAAAATCTACCAGGCCAATCTATTTTTGGTTTGCTTACCCAAAAGAAAATCTATTTTTGGTTTATTTTTATAAATGTTTGTTGAGGGACTTGACTCCTATGGGTAGCATTGAGTTGTGCAGCTTCGAATCACCTCGATCAACTGATATCCGTTTTCACCGTAGCCAGATCTAGACCTGATTCAAATATGTTTTAATGCACGACGCAATCTTTCCTTCTTTCGGAACTCGCCATATTCCGACTCTCGATTCACATCTGGAGATCGACAGCTCCGTATAATGTAATCTTTCAGGTCTGACCGCACACCAGAAGGAGAACAAAAAAAGAATTTGATTGGGCCCATCGGAGATGGCATTGGTGCAAAGACCATCTGAATGAACAATAATGGTACATGTGTAGACCACCAACCGGCAGAGACGACATTTGCTTGGATTATAATGTCTGGGTTTGTTCATTGAGAATCTAATAACCTATTGGATCTTCTCACATTCTCAGCATCTGTTGGACCAATTCATAGCCATATTGGGTTTGGTGGATGGAGTTGGCCTTGGCCATGGCATTGCCCTTGAAAGTTCCTCCCCTAATTAAAATTCCCATATAATCAGTAGGTCCCATCCTTTCTCAGAGTCCAGACAACAACATATTCTTGGAATTGTTAGGGCGTATCTAAACCCACATGGGTCAAATCTCATGAAAGAATAATCATTAGGTATGTAATGTAACGATGGTCAAGGATTAATCTCAAACTTATCTATATTATACCATCTACAGCCCATTTGTCATTCGCTTGCAATTTTATCGTTGTCCTTAACGATGTACGGCATGTTATATGATCTCGGATGCGTAGACACGGAGGTCAGGACGAACTTGATATAATGCACTAAGCTGGACTCTATATGCGCGTACTGCTGTCTCCCATTCGATGGTAACCGAAGCTCCTAGGATGGATGGCCCAGGGATCTTAGAATTTCGACTTCAAGATTGATGCACGCCCTGACCATTGAATTTCGACTTCAATGGTATCTGTATACCATCTAAGTCCCATTTGTCATTCGTCCGCTGCAATATCATTGTTGTCCTCAACGATGTAGGGCATGTTATCTGATCTGGGATGCATAGACACAAAGGTCAGGACGAGCCCGATGTAATGCACTTAGCTGGACTCTGTAACGCGTAGATCGGCCGTTTAGTGAGGGCTATCTCACATACAATGGTAACCGAAGCTCCTGGGACAGTCAGACCAGGGACAGTAAAATTTCGGCTCGAGTGATGCTCGTGAAATATTGAGGATATAACTCTATGTTAAACTTCTTTGCTCAATTAAGATCGCACCAAAAACCATCATAAACTATAAGTGCCGGTGGATTGCTCCAATTTTAGATGATCTGTCAACTGGTTCAGCACAGAGTAAATGCCCCTCGACCAATCGGATCTCCGGTCGTCGACCATAAATTCATAAACATGCCCGCCAATCTCGATAAAACTGATTGCGTCACATTTAGCAACGCCACTGCCGTTCATTATTTTCCTTATTCTCTGCATGTCCTCCCACCTATTGGCTTCAGAGTAAAGATTCGACAGGAGCACGCAGAGCCCTGCGCTGTAAGGCTGAAGCTCCAAGAGCTGCTTTAGCACAATTCTTCCGATCTCTACGACTCCGTGGATCTTACAGGCACCTAGAAGTGCTCCCCATATGACTATATCGGGTCTCATAGGCATTGTCCCTATCAGCCTAATGGCCTCTTCCAACAGTCCCCCTCTCCCGAGCAGGTCTATCATGCAGGCATAGTGCTCTATTTCTAGCGGAATGGAATAAACAGAACTCATCCTCTCAAAGTAGTACCTACCCGAGCTTATAAGTCCCCCGTGACTGCAAGCAGCGAGCAACCCCGTGAAGGTAATTCCATTGGGTTGAATTCCTGAAGCTTCCATCTCTCTGAAGAGTTCAATCACGTCATCCCCAATCCCCTGCAGTGCTAAACCTCCAATGACCGCGTTCCAAGAAACTACATTCTTCCACTTCATTTTCCTAAATATGTCCATTGCAATTGGGACTTCGCCACATTTTGCATACATAGCTATCAAGGAATTAGTAAGAGTTATACTGGGTTGAAGCGATTCAGTCTCCCGTATGTAAGCATGGATTTTCTCTCCTGTGGTTACGTCGCCGATCTGACCACAGGCATAGAGGACAGTAGTGAGTGTGGCCTCATTGGGGTTGAATCCTGCTTTCTGCATTTCGTCAAAGAGGCTCAGAGCTTCCCTGCACTGTCCATTTTGAGAATAACCTGAGAGCAGAGAGTTCCATGAGACCACATTCTTCATGGGCATTCGCACAAAAAGTTCTCGGGCTGATTCGATGAATCCATGTTTAGCATAAGCAGTGAGCATTGTCGTCCAAGAAACGACATTTTTCTCTTGCATCCGGAGGAAGATTTTTTCGGCTGAATCCAAGTGTCCACATTTTCCATACATATCAAGAAGTGCATTCCTCACAAAAAGATCAATCTCGAGCCCAGTGATCTCAATATAGAGATGCACGAACCTACCCAAGTCCAAGTCACAGGTTTGTGAACAAGCTGAGAGTAAGCTAACGAACGTAAACCCGTCGGGAACCACTCCAGACTCCCTCATCTGGCGAAACAGGATGCAGGTTTCCTTGCTTCGGCCTGCTCGAGAGTACCCGCCAATCATCGAGTTCCATGAGACTGAAGTTTTCTCAGCTATTTCATCAAATACTTTCCGTGCTTCCCTTGTCATCCCCATTGCAATGTAAACATTCATCAGAGCATTCTGCACGCAAACATGGGAGCCAATCCCCAACTTAATGCCCTGACCATGCACGAGCATTGACATCCAATACGAAGGTTCGCTTGCACAAGCCTTCAGCACGAAAGGGAGGGTGAATTCATTAGGAGAGTGGCCTGAAGCAAGCATATTGCGGTACAAAGCTATTGCCTTTGAAGGGTCCCTGCCGCTGATTGAGCATCCCCTGATCAAGCTATTGAACATGAACTTATTCGGCTGCCTGATTCGATTAAAGACATCTAGGGCGTACTGAAGATCGCCATTTTCGTTGATTCCGGCGAAGGAAATCAACTTCCCGAGGGTGAAGTTGTCGAGGGAGAGGCCAAGGAGGACGACATGGGCGTGGAGGAGCTTGAGTTGGGCCATGGAAGAGCATCTCTCGAGGCGGCGGTGCAGAATTTCTTGAGCAGAGAGAGATTGGAGCTTTCCGGTGAAGAAGAAGAGAGCTGTTGTGAGGGAGAGGGAACGGCCCTTTAGGAGGGAACCAACGGTCAACTGTCTGAGAGCAACAGACATGGGTTGACAATCCACACTGCTCCAAGAGACCGTTATATAGTGATAGACATTAGCTTTAGGGCCCGCTGGGCTCGGGAAACCCGATGCCCAAGAACCAAACGAATAATATAGGAATGGAGCACTCCGATTCCGACCCCGAAGCTTTTTCGGGGTGAACCAAACAGGCCGTATTAAGTTTGAGATCAGTTCTAAAATTTTCAAGATTCGAATTAGATTATTAACAACATCCGGCATCATTCCATAACTCAGATACGGCGAGCTCGTATCTCCCGTTGCTTGTTTTCCAAAGAAAAATAGAATGGGAGAGGCCTTCGCTGTGGAACTGGAAAGCAATTCTAATCTTTGATGCTTAATCCATTTTCATTAGTATGTTTAATACCCTCCCTTGCAGTATGTTTATCATGTAGTATCGGGATTGTTCTGCCAAAAGACATGCCGAAATCAGAGGACTTGGACAGGACATGATCTTAAATTACAAGGCAAACTGTACGCTTGTGACTCGAGTTGGGCATACCAGATCCCCTGGATCTTTACATCCTTGTGAATCTTGGCCCCCGAGTCGGTGTCAGATGGCTGGAGGCTCTCAAACACGCCGATAAGCTCTCCCGTCTCCCGCTTGCAGTGAAGCTGCTGCCATTTCTTAATTACTTATTTTGATTTCTTTCCTTCCCTCTCAACCTTTTAAGACATCAAACGAGCGTTGTACTGGGAGTTTTTTTTGGGTAATTGGAGGGTTAACTTGCGTTTGATTTTCGAGTTAGATGATCTAACTCAACTTGATTTTATATAATAATTATAAGTGTTGACAAATATATAAACGAATAAAAATATATATATGTATACATATATAGATGTGAAAGTAAATGAAAAAAATTTATTAAAAAATTAATTATAAAAGTGATTACAAAAAATTATGGATGGAAAATTATTATTAAATAAAAAATAAATGAGTAATAATTGTAATATTGAATTTGAAAATAAAGACGGTTAGAATTAAATAGGGTAAAAATATTTATTCGAAAATCAAAGAAAGTCGGATTTGGGATGATATAATAGTGGTTTGAAGTAATATCATTGGTCCAGCAGTTAGCCAAGTGGCAAGCTTCTGTTTGGAGATAAAGATTCTGCTGTCTATGGGAAGGTCCCTATCCTCTTTCATTTTTTGTTTTTGTTCTTGTTTTAGTTAATTTTGATATATAATTTGAGAGATAAATCCATTGGCTCATTGTGTTGATAGTGAGAAAACCTCCCCCTCACCCTTCCAGACAAGTTTCTCAGGGCAAATTCCATGTTTCTGCTTTCAAGGTTCATACTTCCAATACTACACATACTGCTTCTGTTCGACCTCCAAACTCCCAATCGGATCTTAAATTCAATTACAGCTGCATAAATTTTACATGTCCTCATTACTTATTGAGATAATACCGTTCTTGTTCACAGGTCACAGATTCTAAATTCTCAATCCCAATAATCAAGAGACTGCGGACTTCCATCTTTCACTGATCTCCTATAAGCGAGATATATGCAGTCCTTTTGATCATTATCCAGGCCTCAAGAATTGATAGTATTACAATTACAATTGGCATTAACCTCAGAACCGGTTTCCATGACAGACATTTTCAACAAAATATTAAAACAGTCCGACCTCGGAAAAGAGAGGCAAGAGCAGCTCCAAAGAGCTGAAAAGCACATTGACGTTAACATCAGGACTGGCTGCAATTGAAAACACAACATTTGACAACAAAAAATGGGACAAGCGAAAGAGAGACAGAGCAGCTGAAGAGTGTCTGCAAAGCAAAAAGACCATTGATAGCAGAAAGGGAATCAACCTTCAGGACTAGTGGCAGTGAAAGACAGAAAACAATTGATAACGGAAAAGGAATCAATTGAGCCCAGAAAGAGATGGAAGAGCAGCTCAAAAGTGCTTGAAAAACAATCATCGGTGCTCCTCAATACACATGAGAGTATGATGATTTTATCATCATCGCTGCATCGTCCTTCTCTAGCAGCAGATCGGATAAAAATTAAAGAACTTTCGAACCATTCAGAAGGAAAATCCCGCCATTGACAAGCTCAAATCAAAATACACTCAAATTCAGTTGAAGTAACACAATCAATGGCAGCAGTGAAAACATCCATGCTAATTAGTGACTAGTCACAAAGTTTGACCGTTTTCAATGAATCCTGGATGACTCCAGTACCCTCTGTTCAACGGATTCAGAAACTATCATATATACGGAAAAAAAAATGAAAATTTGATCTGAACCCGAGATGAAGAGTTTTGAGGGAAAGTGAAAGAGCTTCAAGAAGGCATTCAGTATGAGTAGGAGGTTATTGAATCATCAGAGTATCAGATGATTAAAGTTCATCATCACCATGCCCAGCTCTCTCTCAACTCAATCTATCTATAACATAAAACTGAGAATAAATCTTAGAAATTAAAATCGATAAAAGGAGAGAAAAAAAAAAAAGTTGAAGACAGAGAACGCAAAGGAGAGATTTTTACAGTTCCTCTCAGACAAATGCCTCGATTTGTCGTCACGATTAGAAAGAATGGATAAATCGGACTCGTCATCATGATTTATTCATCACCGAGAAACTGTCATTCGAATCTCCTCAAACCCTCCTGAGCAAACACAAAATTTATCGTACTCAAACAAAAGACGAGTGAAGGGAAGACGAGCAAACGGAGAAAATCGTTTTCGAGGAAACTAAGAAAAGTGCTGAACGATGAGGAGGTCGGCCGAGATGGGAGACGATGAGGATGGGATTGATGGTGGTGGTGCTTTTATATTGATGAGTGGGGAGCGAGGACGGGGGTGCTAGGGTTAGGGTTTTCTGGACTGCTGCTGAGACGCCGTTGTATTAGGTCACATGAGAGATAAGCATATACGACGCCGTAACGCTGGGACAACTTTTTTTCCCAGAATCGGTCATCAACTTTCTACTTCTCCAGTTTGATCACTCTACTTTTTCATTATGTATCAACAATTCCCCCAAATTCACTGAAATTTCCCATTAGATCCCTCATACGAGTTGTCTCTCCAACCCCCCCCCCCCCCCCTCTGGCAGGCTGAATGACAATTTCACTTCTGTAGTCTATACTATGCAAATGAGGACAAATGCGGGCGTCAATGGCTTTTTACTTAAAGAAACCAATCTTCGCACATATGACTGAATGAATCTGCTGTTTTGCACAAGTAACTGAAGATATGTGACTGATGGAGGGGGTAAAACTCGATTATGTCAAAAAAGATACGTCCCCTTGAACATTCATCCATTGGAAATCACAGTAGCTCACAGAAAACTTCTAAATGACGTCGACTATCAGAGTCCAAACAGGATATACTAAGAGAAGGATGATCCCCATGGTGTTGGATACTCCATGTCGCTGTGTGAAAGAGTTCCTGAATCCACCTGAGGCCCGAATATGCTCTTGCAGCAAGTAACACCCGATAAGGAGGCATATCACGACTCCCACCCAGCTGTTCTTCAGTGTGCGTGCGAAGAAGCTCGGGGCAACCACGAGAAGAAGAATCAATGACACGGGCATATCTAGACACTCTGCAGAGATTCAGCCATAGGATCCAAGATTGAGAAGAGCAGATAGAGAAGTGTGAGGAATGACAATTGAAAGTAAGCAACCCGATCGATATTCTTACCAGGAAAGTGCCGGGGGAAGAAAAGCCTCAATACAACAGCAATGAAAGAGATCCATTTCCCTACCTCGCCCCTGCAGATTTATCAACAATTAAGACTTCGAGATACACGAGAACATAGAGTTAAGGAGAACTGCATTAGCGGGTATAGGAGTCACCTCAGGAAGTTGAATATGACGTAAGGAAGACTGAAGAATATGTAAATGATCAAGAGTGAGGTCAGCATATTTGTTCTCCAGTTGGTCCGATCCAATACCAGCAAATATCTAAAATAAATATGGGAAAAGGTCACATCTTTACAGTCTACACATAAACTAGTTTAAACCCATGTAGTGAAATTGTAACATTTCCCTTATGTTTCGATGGATCACTATTTCTGATGTGCCATTGACCAGAAAGTAGTCTGAAGGAGATCAAATATTATAATTCTGGTACAGATAGAACCAATCGATCAAGTAAGGAACTCCGAGCAGCCCATCTCTTGCATCATAGGATACTTTGCATTACGAGATAACGACAATTCTGATCGAAAGCGAATGCTAGTTTACTTTGTGAGGATTCCGCTAGGATGAACATATGTCTACTGCCATTTAAACTCAAAACAATCCAAAAAATCAGACATTGGCCACTTTTAGACACCGAATATCTCAGAACCAGAGCTAAGCAGAACCGAGCAATCTCCATGACAATTGTTTGATATCAGTCATGCCCGACCAAAGGAATTTCTCTCTACTTCAATGGAATTGGTACTAACGAGCTCATACAATCGACCGATCTCCACTCAATTCTCGACATGACAACCCGGGCGAACAGGGAAGGAGAAAGGCACGGGGAACTCACATGGCGGCGATGGAGGCCACCCATTTAAGGAAAGAAGTGCCGAAGGCCAAGCTCCCGAGAGTGGCGGCGCTGTTGATGAGCGTCTGAGCGGCAACCTTCAGCTGATCGTCGGCACCGCCACCGTTTCCGGTGAAATCGGCAGCGGTCCAATCGTCGGTTTTCATGGCCAAGTGCTCCCAATTCCTCCCCATTTCCGATTAACCGATCAAATTCCGTCCATCAGCATATACACCTCCGAATTTCGAGCTCGTAAATCGAACTCCAGACAGTTGAAAGGGAGAAGGAAGACAGAAGATTCCGGCAGTCGGGGTCGGACGAGGAGGATGAACTATGAAGGGGGGGGGGTGCCACGTGGCGCCAGGTGGATGGCTATCGTCCCAGACTCCGAACTGGGACATCGCCACGTGTCTTGCTCCTTGGGCTCGTGTGCACCGAACTCACGGCCCAGTTGCATTGCGGAATGGGCCTTGGAGAGAAAATAGTGGCCCGGTTTCCTTTCGCGCCCAAGGGAAGACGCCATGGACACCGCAATGATTTCAAGCTCTCTTCATTAGTTCAGTTACTAAAGGATCCCTACCAGTTATACTATTCGTAGTCCCCGGCCACCAATTTAGCTCGGGAGCGCTTGACTCCGTTAGCTCCCTCCATAGCCATAGCTCGAGAACATGTGACTTTAAGCCCATCATGTTCATTAATGATTAGACTATTATAAATTTAAACAGAAGATGGGAAGTTCATAACTAAAACAGAAATGCTTCGTTTCTCTTTCAAGAATCAACCATTCAAATCTCTTAGTATCATTTCTCAACTTAAAAACAAGGATGTGAAATTTTGTATACATATCTTAATGTCATTCAAGAACTTATGAATATTCTATGATTCGGTTATTGAACCATCTACGATTGATGACCTCCCCTATCATCGTTTGATCAAATATGAGACTCGTGATCCAACAGCAATAAGGAGTCAGAAACAGTTCGATTAATGAAACAAAAGACTTCCCCACATAGTTTTAACTATACACAAACACATGATCTAAAAGGGGAGCTCAATTAGCTGGCCAAGGATAATGATCTCGTCCACCTCCCAATAATTGAGCTCAAAAAAGAAGAGATGGATCCAACCCTCTTTCACCTCAGATCAGACCATTGGAGGAATCAATGGGACCCGCAGTTGAATAAAGTTTCTTGCTCCCCATAAAGCGCAAGGTCATGAGTGCAGAAAGAACTTAACTTTGACGGAACGCAGCACATCCCAATCATTACCCCAAGAAGAAGAAGAAAAACACATTAAGCATGAACATGCCAATGATGAATTATAAGTCCACGTCCTTCTCTTCCGACAATTTTCTTCATCACTACGTGTTATCACATAGTCTCAGTCTAATCAGTTCGACTATTGTTTAAACTGTACGAAATAATTAACGCATAGATTATGAGACCTTGAGAAAAAAAATACGGGTTCTACTTAAATTCTTACTCTGTTCGTTCGCTCCATCGATCCATATAAGAAGATATTAAACGGGGGGGGACCTAGTATATTGTCTTTCAATCTTTGATGAATCATAATGAAGTACGAGATAAGAATTAAAAGTGCAAAGGCTCATCATGATCGGGCTCCTTGTCTTTCTTCTTCTTGGAGATTCTTTTATTTCACTTTAGGCTTAACTTTCAACGTTTCTTCCATTCCACCGAGGAAAAAGTAATCAAAAGCCTCGCCTATCTAAAATGACCATTCACAACTTCTTCTATGAGCTATGATTTTGCACCTTCATGTGTTGACAATGTGCGCCCTTCCTAAGAAACACATCGATCCTAAATTTGGAAAATATCGACTCTAAGCATCGCCGAAATGAAAATACTTCAACGCACAGTACTCGGGCAAACTACATTGTCGTTGAGAGAAAATCCATCTTTTCAGGCTCAGAAGCAAAGGGGTGCGCGCATTGAATTCTGTACGTAATTCACACACAATAGAGCACAATTTTTGCATAGGATGTGAACCAATTTTAATACCATTTTTGGTAAATTTGGAGGGTTTAACTCCAAATTCTGAGGATTAACTCCGCACTTGAAATTCTAATCGCGTTCGTCGTTGGCCATGACCGCATTGGTTCTTCTTCCTTCGATCGAGGTTAATGTCACCTGCCCATGTCAATAACAGCTGCATGTCACACCTATGAAATCAACTGTTTGGACTGGAGCCATCCCACAAATTCAAAAAGGCAAAACGGAGAAGGTAGAAAGATACAAAAGAAACTACTGAAACTTCCACTAACAGTACCCCCCATATCTTTCACTTCTGTTCTGTCTTCCACTCAAAGACTGCGACTTATCATAAGAAACTGCCACCTCGAAACTCGTATATAACCCTTTCTCCGCTCAAATGTATTCAAAAACCTAACTAATTCTCGAGATAAATACAGTATTCATTGGTATTCCATTCATACCGGCTGAGGTGCTCGGACGCGAGCATGTTGCGTTTAGCAGTTTATGTGTGTATATTAAGATTCGAGTTCGAGATATTCTTTCTTCTTCGCATATGCGTAGTCCAACCATAGCAAATTGCAATATATATGGTAGTGATTGAAAGAATCTTTTTGTTTTTGGAATTTTTACCTCCGAGGAATGACGTGGCAACTGTAGAATATTTATATCCATAAATGACGAAATCCAAAAAATAGGGAAAATGAAAATTAAAAAAAAAATCATGCACAGGCAGGGATCAGCTCCCCATTCAGAGGGTGGGTTCTGATCAGGTGCGTGACGGTCCACGGTTGTGCTTCCCTCTCCGGGCCTCCCCAACCGTCGGTTCGTGAGAATCGCAGACCTGAGTCTTGAACTTGCACCCGAACTTGCGAGTCCACGAACTCCTCCGGTCCCCGCCGCCGACAGGGCCGCCCTCCTTGTCGATCTTCTCGATCACCTTCTTCATCGTCGAGCACTCCCGCTCGAGCTGGTGGACGCGCGTCCTCATGCTGTCCATGTCCAGCCGCAGCACCTGGTTCTCCCTCATCGCCGCCCTCCACGTCGCGCTCACGCTCCCCTGCGCCGCCGCACCCGGTGCCGCCAGCGCCATTGACGTCGCCGGCACCTCCGCGTCCTTCTCTTCCTCCTCCTCCTCTACCTCGTCCACCTCGTCATCATCCTCCCCGGCACGAGACGCCGACGGCCTCCCTGGCTCCGGCGCCGCCGTCTCCGCTGCAAGCAGTGTCCCAGCGATCGCGTGCCTCAGCTGAAGCTGCTCGAAGAACAGCACCTGCACCACCGCCCGCAGCGGCAGCCGCTCGTTCTGCGCAGCGTGGGTGCAGGCCTCCAGCGTCAACTTCTGGCAGTCCATCACGCCGCAGATCTTCTCCCTGTCCGCCTCCGATATCCACGGATGTGCCTGCATCAATCAGGTCAGAAACCGCTCGTCGCCATCACCAGGAGACTTTGATTTCTGTTTCGGATAAAAGTACCTTGAGATAGACGTCGACAGCACGGTAGAGGCCGTCGTCGAAGAGCCGGGCCTGCTCCGGCAGGGACATCGCCAGCCTGTAGAACCTGTCCGGTTTAAGATTCGCGTCGGAAGCGATCTCCGACAGAAATCCATCGATAAGCTTCCCGACGAGCATCAAAGTCGGAGATCTCTGACTGACGTCAACGCCGCCTTCGTCTCTCTCCTCCAGATCCTCCAGAAAGTGACCTAATATCCTCTCCACGCAGTCGACGTCGTACAGAGTCTCGTTCAGGTACGAGTAGCTCGGGATCAGCAGGTCGTCGAGCGTCGCCTGCTCGAGCTGTGCTCCGATCCTCCTCTCCAGCACCGACCGGCAGTTCTCCGACGCGTTCAGTATGTTCGCTGTCCGGAGCAGTCCGAACAGAAACCTTACTCCTGTCGAGCACCGGGAGGACTTTCCTTCAGGAAGGTTACAGGTTATCGTCTCGAGAAGCTCTCTCTGCTCTCTCTCCGACGGAACAGAGGATGAGGAAGAAGAAGACAGGGCCGGCGCCGGTTTCCGGCTCGATCTCGAAGTGCCCGGGATGTACTTCTTAGCGTAGTGCATCAAGCAGCTCTCGACAATCTCAGGGCTCAAACCTCCATCCTTCATTGCAGAAATCAGCCGCCTGAACAAACTCAGACTCAGTAGGGACAAATCTTCAAGCCACGAATCGAGATTACTCCCTCTGCTCACGCCCTTCCTCCGGTTTCCGCCTTCGATTCCATTCCAGAGCAACCGATTCACCGAATCCCGCCCTTGGCTAGCTCCGTCGTTGACCGGCCACCCGAACAGGCTAGGATCCGCCGCAGAGGCCTTCGAGACAATCGCCTCGACGCACCGCTGCGGAATCTCCAGGGATTCTGCCAATTCGATTACCCGCTCGCACGACTTCAGAGCCCTCACCGAGTCCCTCAAGCTCTTGAGCACGGACTGGGCGAGGAACTTCTCTGTCTTCGCGATAAGGTTGTCCTCGGAGTACTCCTCGGTCATCTCGAGGAACTCGCCGGCGCAACGGAGCGGCGCGGCGTTCGCGGCGGAGAGGTCGACCTTGACGCCGTAGCAGAACTTGGCAGCCATCTCGAAGGTCTCGGAGCCGCCGGGGAAGTCGTGGAGGGCGATGTGGCAGTGGACCTCCTCGATTTCGTCATTGTCTTCTTCTCCTTCTTGTTCTGCTTCTCCTTCTTCGAGCTCTTGCCGGTGCTGGCGCTGAGAGCTTCGGCCTGTCGGGTTCTCCTCTTGCTCTGCTATCAGCTGGTGGAGCTTTCTGCTTTTCGACATCAAAGGGAACTGAAACAGAGGAGACCGTGATTGGTTAGTTTCCGGGGACTGATAGGGACACGACATTGCTGAAAGATTGAAGAGACTGGATCACCTTGTGGAGGTGGAAGGTCATGTCGTCTACTTCCACAACAATGTCGCTCGGCAACCCAGTGGTGCAAAACCTGCAACACACACCCAAAAAAAAAAAATTTTGGGCACCGAGCAGAAGAACAACCAAAGAAGATGAAGAAGAAGAATGGCAGATGCGTTTCATTTTCGTCATACCATGCTTGACCTTTGGAGGTCTTCTCGGAAGCCATTGCAGCGGCGGAATCTGCTTACGGGTATGAATGAACTCTGCTGCAATGCTAAGAGAGCTTCAGATCCATGAAACTGCTTGGTGGGTTGCAGTGGAAACAGTAGAGGGCATGCAGGGAGATATATAGGTGTGGCAGTGGGAATCAAGAAGGAACCAAGACCGGACAAACGGAGCTTAAACAAAAGATTTTCTATAAAGGGGGTGGGATCAAATGATGATGATGATGGTGGTGATTTGATTTTACCAAAATTTCTTCGGCTAGGGTTTGACAGTCCAAGAACAGACCCTGAAAATTTCACCCACCCCCACTCTCTCTCTCTCTCTCTCTCTCTCTCTCTCTCACACACACACACACACACTAATGGTAGACTTTGAAAGAAAGGGGCGAGAAGAAGACGATGAAGAGGATGGAAAAAGAAATTACTATTGGGTTCGTAACGAAATTAAATTTGATTTAATTTTAATTTAATTTAATATAAGGAGTAAAAGATAAAAATAATTAAAAAACATATATTCGATAATTTTTTAAAAAATAATAATAATGATAATTATATTGTTGAATTAAAAATAAATATTAAAATTAAAAAAAAGTATTAAATAATTAAAAAAATTTAGAATTAAAAAATTAATGTAATCATGAATAAGAAAAATACGGGAGAAAATTTGAGAAAAAAATATAAATGTAGTAATTTTATTGTTGAATTCATGTTAAAATTAAGTTAATTAATTTTTGTAAACAAACAATCAAAAATATGATCAGAATGAGAAAGGGTGTCTCTTTTTCTTGAAAGGAAAGAAGATCGGAAAAGCAGCATCTTCTTCTTCATAAATAATCCATTAATTCCCTAAAAAATGCACTCCTTTGACAATGTCATATGATATGATATATAATTTTACTAAACATATTATCCATTAGCCCGATGATACCATTAGGAGCTACTCATCGACAAAGCCACCTAATCTTTCAACCTTGTGCTACGCGACTGATGGAAAGTTTTCGGGCCTGAACGAGATCCAATTCCCGGGCGAACGCGATGCTAATGCGGTCCGGCTCTATGTCACTTTCATGAATTGAACTAAACTCGCATACACCATTAGTCCGGTGAGTACAAAGTCCGTTGACGGAAGTCTACATATTAAAAGTCGGTGAGAATATTATTTGGAGCCAAACCGAATTTACAATTTGATAGCATCCGCTCACCCATCGAATGCACCATGAAAGTACATATCAAGATTATCGACAGAAATTTGTAGATTATTTATATAGTTTGTTATGGATAATTCATATGTCTATGTTTTAAGTGGGAACTATTGATATGAGTAAGCAATAATAAATCAAGATTATCGAAATAAGTCTGTAGAATAATTAAAAATCGGTCGGGAGACAAATTAGATGGCCCTATTTAAATAGTTCATCGTGAATCATTTTTATTAATATAAATATATATTTTAGGTGGGAACTATCAATGTGACTAAGCTATAGTAAATCTATGTGATTGCTAGCAAACCCATTGATTACACTAATCTCTAGGTTGACTTATAGGAAGAAAACTTATTAGATTTGCTTAATATTCCGCAATATATGCGTACTTATATTCACCATTACTCACGAGCCATAGACGTAAACGACTTTATACTTTTTCTCACATGTGCACTCTATTGTTCCGATTAATCACAATGTGCGCGGAGTCATGTTGAATGAGATGAATATTTTACGATAGTGATAACTCGAAAACTTGAGAGGTATTTCATAAATTATCGACAAATATTCATATTTTCATTCACAAATACACAGACGCATATGCCTAAATCGTTTAAATTATTCCTGCCGCAAATGTTTTTCGATTCACATATACCTCATGACCCACATAAGTTAGGGTAGCTCAATTTCATGAATGCGCTTATCTTTTCTTCGTGTTTGAATTTCTCTTCTTCAAGCGATAAGATTCAAATTCAATTTTTATTTCTTTCCTTTTCAATTATCCAATTTATTTGGCGGTTTTTCCATCTGAAATTTTGGGTCATAATTCGGTTTCATTAAATTCTACTCCACCCACCAATTCTTACTACATTTATGGCCACATTTAGTGAGACAAACTCCTGCTAGATGGATATGAACATGAGACCAAATGTAAGGTCGACAAAGTTTTTCAAGAATGACAAATCCCTCGTGTGCCCCTTAAATGGGAACCGCAAGTTTTTCTATTTTACTGGCGGTAAAAGTACAAATGAACGAGTGCCTCTTTCTAATTCAGTGATACAAAATTTGTGTCAACTTTTCGAGAATTACGATACTTTTTTTTACGGAATCACATCCGAACTGCTGCGGAGGACCGAAATACAAAAGGGAGGAAGATGGTTCGGTATTGGGGTGTTGTTATAAAGAGGTATGAAATTAGCCATTATTGTCCTATGATTTGAGCTAAAAGGTAATTTAGTGTGGGTGATCGTTTTATGGACAATGATGCCCGCAAATTATGTCAGTCGCAGAAGAAATTGAATCTAAAAGTGGAAGACAAACCAACCCCACTTGCTACAAATATGTCGATCTCTCAAATTAATTACTTCTATATTAAATTAATAAAAATGACTTGAAAGATATAAATTACAATAATTCAAGTGGGACTAATTTAATGAGATTAATAGATATTTTTATGAGTGAGATCAACTTACTTAGATCAACTTTACGTGGCAGTTCTTTTCTCTCTATTTCTCGAAAAGTTATTGGTTGATCCTATATCACCACATGACGTAAGAAAACACCAATCAAATTGTATGAAGCTAGGAATTTAGTGCTAATTACTCAAATAATTGCCATAATTATTCTTCATTAAAGATTCTTATTAAATATTCTCACCACGTCATTTGAAATAGATCAAGGAACGTCTTCGTCCCTAGCTGTCTCTGCCCATCGTCCCCATCCGTCTCAGTTCTTCCATGCTATTGAGCGTTTGGTTTACCTGTTGTGGTAGCTACGCCTTCCTTCCGGTGAACCTGATCCTTAAACTACTATGACCCTCTCCCTTCCCTCCCGTCGCAAGTCTTCGAGCAAATTGTGCTCAACTTGACCAAAAATGGTCGGATCTTGCTCAGATCCAACCATATCTGAGCATAACATGAGTAGATTGAGCATGATCTAACCAATCATGGTCGGCCTTACTCAGTCTGATTAGATTGAGCATCTTGGTCTGAGTACAGGTCAGGTCTTTTTGGATTACAGAGCGGAATCAATCTTATCGGGTCGAAGGAATCCGGGTTTGTTTGCTTTTGGAGTCGTGCTGACGGCGTCTTGGCGGTCAGAAGGGCCCTCCCCTCCTCTTCTCGGTCTTCGGTTGGTGCGTGTGGCAGCAACCTCCCCTCTACACCAGGGTTGCGCCCGATCCCTCTTCGATAGTCCAGCTTCGGGCAGTGCAAATGACGCTCTGATTTTTTCTTTAACAGCGGCAATGCACCCGACTTTGGAGATGATACGTTGTCCATTGACTTGTAATGATGGACACTCTTTCCCGTTCGGATGCCGACTTCAGCTGTTCGGTGCCTCTAACCC
Organism: Punica granatum; assembly: GCF_007655135.1. Taxonomy (NCBI): domain Eukaryota; kingdom Viridiplantae; phylum Streptophyta; class Magnoliopsida; order Myrtales; family Lythraceae; genus Punica; species Punica granatum. The sequence goes on from NC_045129.1 coordinate 7,315,581, forward strand.
TAATAAAAATGGGGTGACTTCTTGGTCTTCGGCTTACTGCTCCACCACCAGTGCCTCTCCCCCCCTTGCATTAAAGAATTACTACCTCAAATAGTTTTGGACAACTACTATTTTTTCGCTTTAATTAATTGGATTACTTTTGTTTAATGGCATGTTAGCTTGGGGCTCCTCGAGCCTAACCTGGTTGTTTTGTATGTCTTGTTGCAGAGTGAATTGGCAGAGGTTGGTTTGTTTGGCAACCTGGCGTCTTTCTCGGCATGGTCACTGGTTTGTATCGACCAAGACGGCTAAGCTATCCTCAGTTTGACTATTGACGTAGTCACTGGTTTGAACCGATTGAGGTTCCTTAGCGGTTTTGGTTTGACCCTGCCTGCTCGATTGACTGCCTTCCCCAGCTCGCCGGATTTGTCGACAGCTAGATATCTTCCTTGGCTTGCTGGATTGGTCGATAGCCCTCCTCAACCTCGACTCTGATTCTACTTGTTGGTACCGTTCTGTAAAGGGCTCCTGCCACACAAGTACAACTCAAGCCCCATACTTTGCTTTGATATCGAGGTCTCTACGGAACCTCGATAACAGATGGCTGAGTTCTTCATACATATATGGCTTGACCCTTCTTTGGTTTACTGGGTTCCATGTGTAACGAAAAGGGTTTTGATCGAAATTTCGGATTACTACTACCCTTACTTTCCACCTCAATTTCTTCTGTGTAGTATGTCTGGGAGGATCTAATTAATTTTGATCATGTAATCTTCATTTCTTGAGTATTTTCACCCCGTACTCTTGTCATGTAATTTTTACATGTTATAAATGAATTCTCAAGGTTCACGAGAAAAAAAATTATTTTTATGAATAGTTACCACGTCACGTGATTGGATGACTGTTTAATTATAATTAAAGTCCAATTAGGGACAAAAAAAGAAAAGGGGTTAGTAAAGTTGACCCAACTTTTGGCTATGGTTGTTTATATAAGCACATCGCTGAGCTAGGGGCCTTCCCTCTACAACGGAAGACAAGAAGAGGACAAATAGTTTGATGCCAAGAGAAGTTCCGATTTTAACATGATTGGCTTGGGATGTTTCTTAGTTATCATTGGGCCTATGCTTCAATTTCAGGGCAGGCTTGCTAAGGCTTCCCTAGGGCACATTTTATTACCCTTTTAAGTTACGAAATTCACATTTGCCAGCCATTAAGGAAGTCTTGCCGAGTTAATTTGGAATAAACTTGATTTGTATTTGTAACGTTAAACTGCCACATCAAACGAGATGTAACATGAGTTTATGGAACTGGCCGAGGTCCGATGATTATGTTGGAATTATTTTACTTTGGAATAATGTCAATATGAGAGCGAATTAAAATGCGATGGAAGTACAAGGTTATTTAGACCCAGTTTAGCTATTGAACTAGCCATTTTCATGCAAAAGGAAAAAGGAAATAGCTCGCGTATTGGCCCTTGATATTGATCATTCTTCAATTGGGTTGCACTGCTTGATTTCGATTTGATTTATAATTATTGAAAATTATACATTTGATTCTTTACGTTTGGATGGTTTTCTATTTTTGTATTTTTCTTGATTTTTTTTTGTCGTTTAGATCATATACCTTTAAATACTTTTTTGTTTCAGTCATTTTCCTTTTTCTTGATTCTTTTCATCAAATACTTTTGATTACTTTTCTATTTTCGTTATCTTATCAGAGATTTTATTAGAGAAAATTTTAACTTTGGTCCTCAACTTTTTAAAGTTATTTTTTTATCGTAATTCTTTTATTTTGTTCAATTTTTCTTAATATTAAACGTTTTGTTTCTTATACTGCCACGATTCTACCCCTCGAATTCTCATAAAATGCCCACAAAACATTGTTAAATTTGAGAAGATTATTATTTTAATTTCAAAATTTAAAAAAACTATATAAAAATAATAAAAGAAAGATCGTGAACTACCCGAGAGATTGAGCAGGGGTTAGCATTTAAGTTACTGGCAATCTTGACAAGGGAGTGGTGGTTTACGTTAGGAGAATCGATACTCAAATTTGCGAGTAGCAAAATGGAAAAATACAGAAAAAGTAAAGGCGATTGTAGTTTGATAGTCACGAACCACACCTATGATGTTGGTAGTGACACACTAAGTAAGAACGTGGTAAACCTTGATGCACGGAATGATGTTGCAAAGTGTAATCATTGATGGATGTATAAGCCTAAGGTGGTGATGCCCGACTTTGTCCCATATCGGCTACTGCCGTCTCTTTCCCACTCAATTTACCATCCTCCCGCTCAAAATATATTTCGATAGATTTTATTTTATTTTTAGAATTTTAATAATAATTTTTTTTTATAAATTTCAAATATGTCGTGCAGATATTTTTATGGGAATTTGAATGGTAAAAGTATAAGAAACAAAACATTTAATATTAAGAAAACATTGAACCAAAAAAAGAATTAAGATAAAAGAATAACTTTAAAAGATTGAGGACCAAAGTTAAAATCTTCTCTAAATAAAAATAATGTTGAAATGACGAAAATAGAAAAATAATTAAAGGTATTGGATGAAAACGAATCAAGAAAAAGGAAAATTACTAAAACATAAAAGTATTCAAAGGTATATGATCTAAATGACTAAAATAGAAAAGTATCCAAAGCTAGATGACCAAATGTATAATTTTTCCTTATTATTATGATAAATATATCTCCGACATCCATCGAACTTATCATTATGTATGTACAATGAACCGGAAATCTTCATGTTTAAAGTCATTTCCTAAGATATATATTTGAATATCGCATTAGGGCAAATAGAACAAATTTAAATATACTCAAAAGAAACATGGCCATGTATCCTACAAGAACAAAGAAAAATAGGTGGAGAGCCTTTCTTTGGAAATTTTTGAACACATAAATATCACGGGCACGCATTATTAAAATAATTAGTAACTTTTCTTATTATGCAAAAGAAAAAAGGTTTTAAGGGGAAGTAAAAAAAGAAAAAAAAATTTAAAAGGTTAAGAACCTTTGTTAGGAGGTTTCGTTTTGTATGGGGGAAGCCGTTATGGTCTATGTTCCGTGACAACATCAAGTGGACTAAAAAGAAGGGAAGGGATATGCACAAAATCCCATTCATAATTTAATAATATATTTGTTATTAATTAACTAATTGACTAATTAATTCAATAGAGAATCAATCACACCAAAAAAACAAGAAATTTCGCTTCTTGTTTTAAATTTCTATTGCGTATACTAATAGAGCCTTGATTGTCTTGAATATGAAAAAATGCCAAATGATCACAGAAAATTTCTTATTGCTTTAGTCCGTGTTCACAATACTTTTCTATATGTAAAAAGACAAATTCAGAGGTTTTCAATTACCAAATAATGCAAAGTAACTCGAATATTAATTAACTAAAACACTGATTATTGTGACATTGTAATATGTATACAGAAGAAGACAGTTCCAGAACCTGACTGGTCAACCTACATTGACCAAATTCGGACCCCATACCACAACTAATTAAAATTTCTCCCATTTATTTGTTGACATTATTGCCTTGGATAAAGATTGGATCCTATTTGCCCACATCATATTATTTCTGGAGAGTATGTTTACATGACATTATCCCCACCCCACATCATCAACTCCCTCGAACGTCCCATGCATATCTTGGGTCATTAATTATTTACCTGCAAAAAAAAAAAGGAATAAAATCTAAGAAATTAATTGAATTGACCAAAAACAAAAAAGAAAGAAAAGGAAGAAGAAGAAAGAAAAGGACTCTTTCCTTTTCAAAATTATTAATAAGGTATGACGATTAATCATCTTTTTGGTGCTTTTGATGAGGCTTTGGGGGAGGATAATACTGCAAAAGCAGACTGTAAATTTAAATTTCTGTTTCGCAAAGTAAAGCAAGAACAAGCAAGGCCGGGAGGGAGGACCAATAATATTTTACTGACACGAATGAAAGACCAAATAATTAATATTAATAAAGATGAAAATAAGGTAAAATCTTTCTACTTTTTTTTTCTGATGGAATAAAAGGGTGGATGATGGGGACCAGACCAACTAAACAATCCAGAAAGGGAGACGTAGTATCGTATTACACGCTCTCCTCTTAAAAAGCAAGAGATTTCAGGTTCTGATAGAGAACACGTATTCATGCCTTCATTACTATTTTCGACATCCGCATGCACGTGTAAATGGAACTCTTTACTAATAAAAATAAAATGGAACCTTCATAGACTGAAATTCGACTCCTTTATAGTCGCATGGATCAGTTCTTAGATACAATCCCATTGGGTATCAAGAGATAGACTTTGTTGTAAGATCAAACCACTGATACACGTGAATACGTGATAACTAACGACCTAAATCTTCGATCAAGAAGTTCCGTGAGGAGGTCTAACAAAGCTTCCCGAAGGCACAAGCAACATACCAGAAGAAGCGGAGGAGGCCGCAGCATTGGTGGTGGTGGCGGTGGCGGTGGCGGTGGCGGTGGCAGTGGCGGTCTGGGAGGGAACGGCAACGCCAGGCCACGGCCGGCAGGCGCAGTGCTTGCCCTTCTCGATGGAGGGGTAGAGGGTCTTGAGGTGGGCACCGCACCCTCCCCATGTGTACTTCCCGCACTGCTGGCACACCACCTTGTAGCACATCCTTTCTTCTTCTTCTTCTTCTTCTTCCTCTTACGATTTGCTGCTTCTTCGAAATTACGGTTTGCCTGAGAAGATGATTTATTCAGATTCTTCCATTTTTATAGCCAGTTTTTCTTCGGGGGAGCTTCGGATTGATCGATAATTAAACAAGAAAAAAAAACGAAGACATATAACAGCTTTGAAATTGTCAACATGATCTGCTTAGTGCCTATCGTCATCCAAAACTACGCTCATCTCATATGGCACATCATCACCAGCTTCTCACCATATTATAAACATTATCACGTAAAAGAATATGAAAGTCCTCTGCCATGTCGCCGCAATCGAAGACGTGTCTTCGTCACCGTTTTTGTCGATCTATTGGTTGTTTTAGAATCGCCGGGCTATGTCTTTCTTGACAAATTGCTTTTATCCCCATTTCATGTAAGACATAAAGTTCATTGGTAATATCTTGCATACCGTAGTGAAAATCGTGTACTGCATATTGCCAGACGATGATTCATCTTATTTATAACGATGATATTGGATATAAATACCATTACTCTGATGTTTATATGTTATTAGTAGGACAAACATAAAGCAGACAATCCGGGATACGATAGAATTGACGTGCTATCTTTATTACAAATGGTCATGTATAAATGTATAATATCCTACGTTAGATGGATAATTCATTATTAAAAGAAAAAAAAATCAAAAGAGAATGTAGCATAATGACGCACACCCTCGCCTGTTGATTTTGAGATCGTAAGTTCGATACCTAGTAAGACATCTAAGACCCTTTATTAATTATTTAAAAATTTATCTTTCATTGCACCACGCCTTGAATCTCCTTTGTAATAGAAAAAAGAAAAAAAAAATTGAATTCGACATAATGCACCATTTAACTTACCAGAACACTCGATTGAATGAACACTCTTTTGGTCTCAGTTATTTTGAAACAAACCGACGGAGACATTAGCAATATTTAACAACGACTACACATATGTATATCTTTCAATATTCCATTACCAGAAGAACCAAAACAGACACTCTTATAACAGAGGAACCAAACAGAGAGAAAGACAAAGACAGTACGAATCAAATAGGAAGGAAAATCTTCGACTTGTGATAGGAAAACCACCCAATCGAACCTCTCTGCCCCTTCCCACTAAATAACGTCAGACTTTAATGAATTCCGGACGACTGCGATGGGTCATAGTCCAATCACAGAATGGGAGAATTCAAGCCTGTCTGAGTATTTCTTTGTCGGGGTAAAGATATCGTGACGGCTCTAATGCATTTGTCCGATTCTAGAAATAGTTTGATGCACAGCTTCGAGGCGGTACTTCAAACACTAGAATAAGGACTTCGTCCCTCAGCTTCTGCTATTAATACTCGACACTCGGGATGGCATATGAAAGCAAAAAATCCTTGGCAGTGCATTTGATTGTGTGGAAAGCGACATTATTCGCACTTACAATATTCCGATCAATGTGGCTCATAAACAACACAGTGAGAAATTGTAGAGAATCATATAAAGGGTGCATATTTGAAGGCAATCAATTTTAAGAGCAATGCATGAACTATACTAGAATTTGGAAAAGTATATGATATCCAGTCGAGTGTACAACAGCATAAGAAACCTCATATTATGGTGAAGACGGAGTTCTCTATGAATCTAACGCAAACACACATAGCAGAAGATGAGTTTCCTATGGCGCATACCCGATTGTACCTCCTCAATACAAAATTCATGTCAGTTGAAGCTTTAGATATTATCACCTTGTGCATCCAGCATGTTCAAGAAGCAGAACCATCTTGCTTATCTGAGGAAGACTCCAAAGAAGGTCTCTTCTGTGGATTCGATTCTGCTGCGCCCGAGCTCATAGTAACACGTTTGACTCCTCTTCCTACCACACCGAGATGTGTGACTCCAGCAGGACCGCTCGTGTGAGCAGTGGAGACCGTAGGGGAGTCAAAATCTCCACTCATGTTAGCGCCCATCTGGGAGGAGCCTGTAGCTGCTGATGAGGCTTTCTTCTCCATCTCCTTTGCTTTGGCAGACACCATTCCCAATATTTCTGTGAGAACTGACGTTGGATTTGAAGCAACCTGTTGCAGATCTTCAAGCTGCGCATGAAGGGAAATGTACAAGTGATTCACCAACACAATTTAGAAGCTTCAAACTATGATGGTTTTACATATTATACTAAGCAAAAGATACCTTCTTTTCAAGCTCGATAGTGAGGCCGTTAAGTGTTTCAATTTCAGCCTCTTTATCTGCAGAAGATTTATTGGAAAGGGACCCACTTGAAGACTCAATAACACCTCCATCAGATACAGAAGTATCTGAGGATGGTACTGGCTCAGAGGAACTCTTCACTTCATCCATTAGACGCTGAACTCGAGACTTGCAAATAGATATAGCCTTCTGGCAGTAGGGAATAGCCTCTGACGGCTTAGAACCAATCTCCAAGCACAAGCAGATTCGGAAGTTTCTAAAACTCTAGATAAGGATAAAAGTGAAATTGCAGATAAGGAGGAAGCCTATCGCTACCAACTGAAAAAATTGACATACAGTATAAATCACCCATCTTAATCTTCACAAACGCACATAACCAAAGAAATTTAAAGAGAAACAGAGTAGGATACAGTTCAGCTATCTGTCGATCGTCCTGTTCAACCAGCTTTTCAAGAGTGGATAGCGCCCTCTGGTAGTCACTGAGAGAAGTTTCAATGTCCTCTATATGCGACCCAAAAAACAAAAAGTCTAAAATGAGCTCTTGGCTTTGTAGAGCTGAACACTGAAATACAAAAACAGGATTGGCAGACTAACCTCTTTCAAGGGCAACTTCAGCCAGGGCTGACAATATGTCCACCTTCTCCATTGTATCACCAAAGTGTTTCTCCACAATAGCACGCGCAATATCTAGCATTTTCCATGCCAAGTCCAGGTCAGATTCATCTTCATCTGCTTCAGCAATATCCTCAGCCTCACTATCCTCGTCATCTTCTTCTTGATCCTTCTCACCAGAAGCTGTCATTAATAGGTCAAATTCTTTAGAAAAACTAAACTTTATCCCTACCAAAACTCGAAATGGATATATACTATGATCATTATTGATGAGAAACGAATGGTTTGTTAATAATTTCCTTGCATTTCAAATAAAAATTCTGGGAAACTGGTTCCAGTCTTCCCCCACATACTAAATCATAAAGACATTTACCTTTAAAAAGAGGCAGTCCAAACCCAAAACCCTTGAAACCATAAAAAAAAAAATTAATGCCGTCATCCTAATTTAACAGTCAATACGCCCAATTATAATTTTCAATCAGAGGGGAAGAGACCCCCGGGGGGGGGGGGGGGGGGGGGGGGGGGGGGGGGGGGGGGGGTTGGAGGGGAGATATGCACTAACCATACATAGCAAGAACTCACAAGAATGTACTGAAAACAAACAAAAAACTGAATTGCATATGCCTCTTTCTCATTCCTAAATATTCTAAGTACAATCATTAGATATTACCGTGATATTAGCAATTGCACTTAAAAAGGGAGGGCGAAAAAAAGGCACTGAGGAAAGGCACAAGTATAAACAACTATACTTGACATGATAATTTGTCATATAGCGACAAAAGCAAAATGCAAAATACATACCACCATCCTCTACTATTCCACCCTGATTATCTGATTCCGGGAGCGGGACCTGCACTGCAGTGCTTGAAACGGAAGCTGTAGAAGATTCACCGTTCACGTTATTCTTGGCAGATCCACCTTTAGTAGAGCCCTCTTGACTTTCAGCATCCTTCTTGGGCACATTGCCCAGAGGATCAGCCTCCTCTTGGGCTTTGTACAGCAGGGCACATCCATATTTATAGTATGCATTGACACATTCTGGGGCAAGTTCTCCATAACGTGCAACCCTGATAAGAAAGAAAACTTAACAACTGATACAAGGAATATATCATAAGAGCTGAAACAGTTATTTCGTAGTCCACCAAAGAATTATAACGATTGTTCAGTCACCATCATACGCACAATTCTAACGCGTCGACGCTTGAGACAAAGTTCATGTCACAAGTTTAAATCGCCGCAATACAATCTACAATATTTGATAATGAGTCGTCGAGTTCTTCAGCAGATTGCAGCATGAAATTAATCCTTTTGATCACAACATCTTCTGGATATCGAACTAACTAGCGACTAACACAGAATTGATTTAGCTCGACGGTCAGCTTAATATGTTAAGATTTGAGCGGTAATAATTCTGCTCACCGAGCAGCTACCTAAGACAGCAGATAAAGAGCTCACAGTCCGAACTCATCGATCTTTCAGCTAGGAAAGAGAACTGAGGAAACCCTGACCTGATCTCTAGGGCACGGCTGAAGCAATCCGTGGCCTCGGCGAAATCCCCGTCCTTGAGAGCCTTCGATCCTCTCTCCACCAGCTCGTCCGCGAGCTCCAGAGGAGGCTTCTCCCCTTTCCCGCCATCCGAAGTCACGGCGGAACTCTCGGCGTTACAGCCGCTGCTCATGTTGTTGTTGAAGTCGTTGCACGTGGACTCCGCGCCACCTCCAACGAGGTTGCTGGACTCTATCACGGCGTCGGTGGAGGATTGAGGAGCTGCCGCCGATGCTTTCGATGTCGGAGCAGCTTCTTCTTTGCCCGCCATTGCTGATTTTCTGGAGAGGGTTAAGAGTTTCCCCAGCAAATGGAGGGTTTCAGCTTTCGTTCGGGTTTTTGGGGTTTCTTTCGATTTATGGCGCAAAATCGGAGAAAATGGGCATAAATTTTCATTTAAATTCTAATGTTTTTCTATTATATAAATCGAGACTTCGGGCCGCGTTGACGGGGAACAGTATTTGGGCCTAAACCGGACCATTGGGCTTTCTTATAAATGGGCCTTGGACTATGAAGCAAAACATAAAAGGGAAAACCAGAAGAAAATTGGTCCTCCAAAACTTTACGGCCTTTATTTTTTTCATTTATAAAGGAGATACATAGGCATAGGAAATTAAACGAAATAAAAGGACATTACATTCCACCGATGAGAATTGAACCTAAGACGTCTTGATTTCGAGTTGGCATCTTGGCCACTACACTAACACCCCTTCCTTAAAATTTACAGTCTTTATTATAGAAAAACTACCGGTACGTTTAGATTCAGATTTAATATAACTTTGATTTTAATTGTGGAAAATGACAAATAAGTTGGGATTATAAATTTGATTTAGGAAACGTGTGTTTTTGTTGTATAGTGTGTCGAGTTAAAGTTAAAGTTAAAATTTTTGACTTGGGAAATGTGTATTTTTGTCGTGTTGTGTGTTGAGTTAAAGTTAAAGTTAAAATCAAAGTGATTTTAACTCTTAATCCAAACAGACCTTACAACTCTTGTTTGAGTTGGACAAAGTGTCAAGCTTTTACATTTTCTTTCTCCTGATGGTGTGAAGGAATAAATCATCACAGGTGGCCCTTTTCTCGTTTTATAATAGTGCGTTTGGTTTGAGAGTTAAAGTAACTTTGATTTTGATTGTGGAAAATGACAAATAATTGTGTAATGTGTTGAGTTAAAATTTTTTACTTGAGAAATGTGTATTTTTGTTGTGTTGTGTGTTGAGTTAAAGTTAATTTTTTTTTTATTTTAACTGCGAAACCAAACGGAGCATAAGTTTCCCTTCTCTAAGTTTTATGATTTCTCCTGCAAATTTTGATTTTTCTCTCGATACCGTCCCCTACTTTTTCTTTTTCTTTTTTTTTAGATTCAAAAAAGGCACACAAATTTAATACAAGAAAATAAAAAGTTAATAAAGAGATACGAGAAATCCCATTAAGAAAACTGAATTCGTAACCACTTAGTTACAAGCGAGAACTTATACTACTGCACTACGTCTCATTTTTCTTTTATAATCTTTTGATTTCTTCTTATATCCTCTAAAAGAATTTCAGAATTAGCATATCATAACCATCAATACAATTAACAAAAGTACTTTTGGCCTTGTATTTTTGCTATTTTTTATGATTTCTCCCACAAATTTTGATTATCCCTTTGTTTTTGTCTCCTCTTTTTTTTTGGGTTAAAAAGAAACACATAACGCAGCATTTTGGCATATTAATTAACAAATAATTAACATATCATTGAATAAAATTTTGTGGACCCGCAGCTTCGGTGCGGGTTAACAAAATAAACATATATAACTTATTACCACAATTTAGGGGTTTATTGTCGGGGCGGCAAGGTTGATAGCATTGCGCATGTTGCCTGTCCATACTCGATGACTTCATTGATTGGGACACGAATTGCTCTCATATAGGCAAATTGAACTCGAGATAGTTTGAAAAGATCTATCTCATTCTTACAACTAAAATTAAATTTAGGTTCGAATTACTATATAATATACTTTTGGGACTATGATTTTTGGCATCTTAGGTGGTTAGGCCTTCGTGCAATTTCACCCCATCTCCTCCCATAGCCACTCGTTCAGGGGCAATTTCGTCATAACGCGGGCGATCTCCCATAGCCACAAAACCGGAGAACATTTCACTCCCAATATCACCAGGGGCTTATAGAGGGAAGAACTGGAAGAGCTGAGCTGAGCCGAGCCATGGCGTCCACAACACTCGTCCCATCTTTCTCACTCAGACAAGCGAGCTACGCGGCGCCCGCGGCCCATGCCGCCGTCAGACCAGTGCCAGTTATGCGCTCCGCCGCAGTCCCCACCCGGAGGCAGCTAGCTGTCTTGCTCCCGGCTACCGCGGCCGCATTGGTGTTGAGGGACCGGCCTGCCCGGGCGGAGGACATCGGGCTATTCGGGTTCAGGAAGAAGCTGAGAGGAGCTGAGCAGGAGGCGGAGGAGATCGTGAGGGAAGGCTTCGAGGCCGCCGAGAAGGGGCTCGAGACGGCTGAGAAGGGCATCGTCGCGGCGGAGCGTGGCATCAAGGCGGCCGAGAGGGGGATAGAGGAGGCAGAGAAGGAGGTCGAGACGGCGGTGAGCTTCGGAGCTCTATCGCAGGCAGCTGCAGTGGCGGGGGCGGAGGTGGTGGGTGTCGTGGTGGCGACGGCGGTGGTGAACGGGATTTTGGGGCCGGAGGGTCAGAGAACTTGAAGTTTGACTTGTGCATGATAATTTTTGCATCATTTTGTAATCAGTCAGTATCCACTTTGATGTGCGTGTTGTATTCTATCGTGTGAATTATTAAGAACAAATAATAGCACATGTCACGGTTTTTTTTTTTAAAATTTCACATGTCATAAATTCAAATATTTTCACGAGATGTCGAAATGGTGGTGTAGGAAGAGACCTAGTAGGATGAGGTCGAGGATAAAGCTGAGATCCTCTCTCGAAGTCCTCGAACCCGGTGGAGATCCTCCTGAAGAAGTCCCTTGAGAAGCTTCGGGTCCCCATCCAACCGACCTCGACCTCGACCTCGAAACCTTCCTCTCAAATACCAAGAACTGACTGCCAGTCCTACATTAACAATGCCGACGCTCTACTCCTTGAAGGCTTACTCCACTCCTTGAGAATGTAGCCTAACATGAAAAAGTCTTTTACTGCCGAAAGAAGACGAGGCTTGATTGTTTTTCCATAATATTTGTAGAACAGGGGGGAATTTTGGTATGGTCCCGGTGTTCTGAGGTTGGGAAGAATTTAGAGTCATAATGATTTCCTTATCGTCTGGAATTTAGATTAGCCTTTCATTCCCGAGTTTTGTGATGGTCCGATTGATCAAACCTTCCAAATCTTCGGATATAACTAGATGAGAGGAGTTGAAAAGATCTTGAAAGTTCCTAAGGAAGTAGTTGCCTATTCCCTCGTGATCTTGGCTCCATTCCTGATTGTCATTCCTAATGGCTGCTATCTGGTTTGATTTACGCCGGATGACAGTTGAGAAGTAGAAGAATTTTGAATTTATGTCTCCTTCTTTCAACCATAGTTCCCTTGATTTCTAACGCCATATGAGATCTTTTCTTATAAGATTTTCTTCAAGGTCTGATGTTTTCTTTGAATTTCTTCGAGTTTCTCCATGATTCATGCAATGTTACTGTCACAATATCCAAATACCTTTTTATTCCATTTCCTAAGGTCTTTCTTTACCGTTCGAATTTTAATGGAGAGTTGGTAGGCCTTTGAGCCAGTTACTATATTATTCCAAGCATTTTTTATTATGTCAGTACTAGATCGGTCTCGGGTCCATGCTTCTTCAAAACGGAAAGGTCTTGATTTGTGTGATGAATCTATCCATAATTTTAGTAAAATAGGGTTATGATTAGATCGAATTTATGTAAGGTAAAATTTTCTTGCTCTTGGAAAAGTGGTTCTCCATTCATCATTTACAATTATTCTATCTAAACGTTATTTTATAGAAGCAATACCCGACCTCTTGTTTCGCCAAGTAAAAGGGTTTTCCGTGAAACCAAAATCAACACATACCGATTGATTAATAAATGTATCAAGGAAGGAGCGAGAAGATGAGACATAATTACGACCTCCAAACTTATTAGAAACAACACAGATTTCATTAAAATCACCCACAATCAACCAAGGTCGATCAATAGCACTAGCAAGATCAGTTAATTCAATCCAAAATACAGGTTTTGTATGCATATAAGGGGGTCCATATACCGCAGTGAGAATCCAAGGGGCAGGCAAAACATGGTACTCTACAATAGCATGGATATAATATTGAGAAGATTTAAGAATTGTTACCTTTAGCTCGGTGTTCCAGAGTGGGCAGAAGCCGCCTGCGGTATTTGAGGATTCTACAGAGAAGATGTCGTCGAGGTTGCAACGTTGCTTTATCTTATTGCAATGCCTGGAGCACGATTTTGCTTCTGAAAGAAAGATAATACTAGGTCGGTGCTTGCGGATGAGGAGGCGTAGAGCTCGAACTATGGGGTTTCCCCTTACACCCCGACAGTTCCACGCCAATAGACTCATGGTTTCATCGGGAGCTTGATAAAGTCCGCTTCCTCAGGCATTTGGAAATCATCAGGATTGACTTCATCTTCCATATCCTGAACATAGTATTGGTGATCTGATTGTAATGGATTGTGGTTTGTTGGCGTAAGGGTTTATTGGGTCTCCATCATCAAAGGGGGTTTTGTCTGGTTCCATCGGCACTACTGATAGATTGAAGGGCATACCAATCTTGTTGTACAAATTCTCCAATTTTCCTAGCCATTTTGTTGAGAATTTTAAAGTGGGGAGTTGAATGCTTGAGGAAATCTTCCATTGACATCTCATACTTCATCTTCTTCATTGGGAAGGTAAGCGCGATTTGAACAATTTCCATGGCTTTGTTTGTGTTTTGCAACAGATGCGCTGCGTTGCTGCTGTTTGCTATGAGTCGTGCCCTAACTAAGACTAGGCCTCGATGGATTGGGCCCCAGCTGGTATTAGGCCTATGCTTGGGCTTATTGCTCTATAAGGCCTAAATAGAGTGTATCCGTTGAGAGGGCAGAGTTTTTGGGGGGTCCTCCTTGTGGTCTTTTTTCTTGGGGATGTAGTTTTTAGTGTGGCCCCGATGCAGGAAATCCGGGTTGCTGTTGGTCAATTCTTCCCCTTTCGAGCCTTCAGCGGTCACTAGTTTCGAAGTGTGAGCAGAGTACATTCCACTTGCAACATGATTTGGGGTTATGTTGTCCTTATCATCTGTCAGAGCAGCCATACTTTCAGGGAGATGAAAAATGACATTGTATCTTGGCTTTTGGGAATTTGCGCTCCGGGGGTAGGTTGGAAAGGGAGCTCTAAATCCTGGGAGACGGGTGACCGGAGTCGGCGACGGAGTTTCTATGAGGTTAGCGGTAACCTGCGGTAGTGGGAGATCCGTTTGATTATCGAACCGTAGCCACAATCCATATAGGTTTGGAGTTGTTGGTGTATCCGACGCATAGTGCCTTGCTCGTGTCCAAGTATTCCACAATCAAAACAGAATGTCTTGAGATGTTCATATTTGAAAAAGACCCACGATGCTGAACCGTTGTTTTTGTTGATGAGACATTGAGGGCATAACGGCCTTGTGACCGGGACTTTGACAAGAACTCGCGGCGTGACATACCACTTTGGGAGGGATGGTGTATCTTTCCAATCAATCTCCAGAACCTTGCCCGCCCTTTTAGCTAGTTTGGTGATGTTGTCTTCGGAAAGCATTTCAGGAGGGATGCTCTGTATCTGAATCCAGAAGGAGACTGTGTCGAGCTTGATTTCTTCTAGTGATAACCACTTATCCCAGCGGGCTATCATCATGTGTGCTCCCTAGACCGACCAAGCACGATCTCTTTCCACATGAAGCATGTCTCTTTTGTCTCTAAAAAGACAGACCAGGATTTCATCAGTGCACTTCTTTGGTGTTATGGTGACTCCCTTCTTTGTGTACTAGGCTTGTAAAATACGGGGTATAATAGCTTTTAAGGGTGGGGGTTTAAAGCCGAAAAGCTTGATGAGAAGAGTTAACGGCATTGATTTGTATATTTCTTCTTCGTTAGTCGGCAGATAAAGGACATCTTGGCTGTGGGTCATATACATTTGCGAGCCAAACATCTCTGCCAATGCCGTGGAGCCTTCAAGATTTGTGAGTTCCATTGGTGGTGGGGTATCATGTGGGTGTAAGGAAGATTTGGGAGAAGGAAGTAGATAGTGACTTTGTTTACCTGCGGTTGATTGTGGTGGGGGAGAAGACGGTTTTGCGACGGTGGAGAAAATGATAGTAAATGCCATTAAAATCAATTACAGAGTGTTGGGTGTAGGAGTAAAGATGGGGTAGCTTTGATCATTGCAGGGAGTTGGGGAACAAGGAAGAGTAGAGATGGGGCGATTGGGATTAAAGAATGTTGTAAAGATTTGGTTATCTTTCCACGTGATGAGTTGTTGCAAATCCATTTTAAGAGCTCGGAGAAGAGAAGGGGCAGGGAGCTTCCAACGAAAGAAAGAGTAAAGAGAGAAGCTCTCAATTAAGAAAAACACTTTTAGCTTATGAAGTTTTTATTATATATATATATATATAGTAGTGTATATATATTATAACAGTAATCTATACATACACTACTACCGTTATGTATATAAACACTAGTAAATAACACTTGTATAAAGTTTAAAAATATTATTGTAAAAAGAATTGCTTAGAGAATAGGGTAATAACAAATAGAACATGACCTTTTTCAATTCACTTCAATTTGAAGGGTTAGAAAATTCTTAATAACGAAGGAAAATAGAACGGGAGTATTTCCTTTTAAATTTCCCTTTTTTCATTCCCTCTCTTTCAAATAAATCTCCAAAAAAAAAAAACTCTCTCTCCATTTCCCTTCAAATCCACTCACAAAGGCCCTCTAATGAGTAACCTAACAATGAGTTTTAAAAACTACCAGCACGGTGGTCTAGTGATTAAGTTTCAAGCGCTCCATTTGAACATTACGAGTTCAAATTTCACTGAGGACGTAGAGCTCACCACTATATGGGTGTATTATGGGATGGCGGTGGCCGGCCCATAATGCTTGATCTAGTAGGCCTCGGACTTAATTCAGTAGTGTGTTGGTGGAGCTGCGGTGATCAAGTTGGGCTAAAGTTTCAGTGAGCTATTGCGAAAGGAACATTTCGTGACAGTTAGATTTTCTTAGTTGGGACAATTACAGCGGGCTAATAACTCGATCTAGCCTTTTATTCGGAAAAAAAAAACCATGAGATTTAGATGTGTGGCGATTTGACTTTCTATGTAACAGCAGGAAGTGAGGCCAATCACTTGTATTTCCATGGCCCTCATCTTTTCCTTCCAATTCCTTCTCTTCTTCCTCCTCCTCACCACAAAAATGATTGATGAACTAAACAGAACTGAATTACCCACAAATCATTTTTGCTCTCTTCTTTCTTGTTTCAAAAAATTGGATCTTTTTCCACTTGTCGTCTTCCCCTTCAAGCTCCTGTCAAAATCCCACATCCCAAATCTCCGAGTTCACCATTTTAACGACGACTCCTCTTCTTATCAGCAGAAAGAATATCTAAAGGGGTCCGCTCTGCTCAGTAAACATCGTCTCTGGGCGGCTCCTGTATGCCCAATTCAGCCATAAACAGTACAGTTGGAGCAGGTTCATCTTCCATGTCTCGCGTAGCTTCGAGTCCTCTGGGTCTCCACAGGTTCAGACCTTCTTCTCGTAACCTTCAGTCGCCAGTTCTCGTAAATGTGAAAACTTCAAGGCAGAAGTTTGGCATGAGCATGGCTCGGAGGCTTCGAAGCATTGCTTGTCAGACGAACCCGACGCCGACCTCGACCCCGAGTGAGGAAGCTTCCTCCACTGTATGTGCTTCATTGTGTTTGTTTGAATCTTTCGCTGTTGTCTGAACCGACCCTTTTGGTTGCTGAGTATGACTTTCTCATGTTCTTGAATTCGTTTGAGCTCTATAGTTGGAGTTGGATTGGATTTGATTTGGGAAAAAAAAAATCACAGTTTTGGGATTTGTTAATCGTAGGCAAGTCCAAATGTGGAGGTGGCTATGAAACGAAATGAAACATGTATTGTGGTTGTAGCATAAACTTTATTGAAATAGTCGATGGTTAGGCATTTTGTGAAAGGAGGGGAATTCGGTGTTAAAAACCGAACGATATCTTTGTTACTGACGAGTTAGAGTTGGGGACTTCTACATTTGCAGCGGACTTCAAGTCCTGAAAATTTTGAACTGTCACTAGCTTAATAAGGAGTTCAGCTATGATGATTGTAGCAGGGGTGTTCTTGGAACGGTTTGTAATGATCCTGTTTCCAAGATGAACGACAAGCGGTTCTGTGATCCCGAGGACCTAAATGGTCTCCCAGCAATGAGTTGTCTCAGTGGTTCCTACTTAAGAGACATAAGTAATGAGAAGCATTGAGTTATTCTCCGGGACTGTTTTTTCCATAGCTAGTCTTGCTTTATGTTCTCGAGTTTTAGCATTTCTTGAGAAATGTTGGCCTAGATTATGTTTGTTTCTTCCAGCATGTACTTAGAGAATTTTCACAAGAGAAGAACTCTATATTCGGCTACTTTCTGAGTCGGCCTTGTGCTGAGTTGAGCCTCTAGGTTATGCGAAATCAATATATTAGGGGTTCTTGTTAAGCAGCATGGTCAGAGTCTCTTTTTGCCTCTTTCTCTGACACTCATATGCACGTTCGTGAGGTTTTGTTGCTGATCTTTCACTTCCAAAATCTAAGTTTCCTATTAGCCCGCATCTTCATTCAGGAAAAGTCGCTTCTCAAGCCTTCTTCACCCGATGACAGTAGCAAAGAAGCTGCGACGTCTTCCTCGGACGATGGGCTTCCTCAAATGCCCGACAAAAATCTCAACAGACGAATAGCAGCAGTTTCTGCTGTTGCAGCAGTTGGACTTTTCTTATCATCACGATTAGATTTTGGTGTTTCTTTGAAAGACCTCTCTGCTGCTGCATTGCCCTATGAAGAGGTAGGCGGTTAGAAAGCCTTAGACCTGAATATTATTCTGACCCGAGAGTTTGCTTGTATTGCATCGCGTCCATGTGTTCTGTTCCTTGATTCCGCAGTTGTTTACATTTTCTGTCGTGATGGTTGTTTAGGCTCTCTCAAATGGGAAGCCCACGGTGGTGGAGTTCTACGCAGATTGGTGTGAAGTTTGCCGAGAATTAGCTCCTGATGTGTACAAAGTGGAGCAGCAATACAAGTAATAGTAATAGATACCTTCAATATATTCTTTACATAGTATCTTCCTCAGAAAACGACGGAAAAGAGTTTACAAATCCTCGGTGAGGTTATTGCTGGTAGAACTTTCTTGATAAACAAGTAAAATTGAATTAATAGCAAATTGAAATAATTATTAATAATTAATTATCGAAAAAAAAATTGAACTAATAACTTGCATGAACTCAGGGCAGCTTGTAGAGAGGGTTTCACAGCTCTAAATAGGATGAACGTAACATCGATGGTTTGACCCAGACAAATAACATTTTTTAAATCTAGGACTCTAGCTTGCTTTGCTTGGGATGAGTCATAATGTTAACTCTTTCTGCATTCAGGGACCGTGTGAATTTTGTGATGCTGAATGTGGACAACACGAAGTGGGAGCAGGAGCTTGACGAGTTCGGGGTCGAAGGCATCCCACACTTTGCGTTCCTCGACAAGGAGGGGAATGAGGAGGGCAACGTTGTGGGGAGGCTCCCGAGGCAGTATTTGCTCGAGAATGTAGACGCCCTTGCCCGGGGGGAATCAACTGTGCCCCATGCCCGTGTGGTGGGGCAGTACTCCAGCACCGAGGGACGGAGGGTCCACCAAGTCGCTGACCCGAGGAGTCACGGATAGTCAAATCTCCACTAATATTTGCTCGACCAGCAGTTCTCAAGCTTCACTGCAGATATTGTGTATCATGAATTGGAAATTGGATTTGCAATGCATCATTTTGGTGCCGGGGTCGGAAAATTGCGGCTTGCCTGTATACATGTTGCGAGTTTCAGATTAGTGAATCGTCCCTAAGAAACTGAATCATTTCCAAAGACTACTGGAAGTTGTCAACTTGTCCAAAGATTACTGCAAAAGAACGATGATTGATCTTTTCATCCATTTTCAGTCTCTCTTATCTCATTGTTCGATGGTAAATGAACTAGAAGAAATTCACATAATGTATAGCTTCTTGCTCTGATTTAGCTCCAATAGTTTTGTTACCTTATTCCTTCAAATATAGATGATTTCATTTACAATATACAGATACATAACATACATACGCACATACATACATACATACATACATACATATATATATATGTGTGTGTGATTTAGGAGATTTTTTGGTTTTCATTTTCAGCGTGTACTTTGAAAATCATTTTCCATTTCCAAATATCCTGCTTCCTGGAAAACAAGCACTTTTACTTCAGCATAACAGTTAACTATGTTTCACTTACTCATGAAACGTCATTTTGCTACCACGAGATGGATAACACGGAAATGAGGTCATATGCAGAATCTTGGATCCTGAAATTTTCAACTTTCCTTCCAGGAAGGTTGATATATATGGGAACGGTCGGGTTTACAGCACGATCAGCTAGCTTGGATTCGATGCAAGGAGAAATGTGAAAGAGTACTTGGACTGCAATTACTGCTCCTACTCAGAAGGGTTACTGAAATCTCGTGCAGAAGTTCATGATCATCAGCTACAATCCTTTCCGACAAAGAAGGTTCCCTGCCCAAGCATCCAAGGTTTGCCAAAAGCAGCACCCGATCGATGAGTTTTCATTAGATTGTCCAAATTATAGGAATGTCCATTGCATGAAGTTTAGAATTTGTCTGAAAAGAACTTAAAGCACGAACTCTAAAACAGATAAAATGTATGTGCTTCGAGATATGGAATGGGGAAGGGGAAGCCCCAGTACATCACCTGTAGTCCTATCACAATTTCGTACTAGGATGGCTTCTCTTCAAAATTCAGTTTTCAAGGTTTCCAAAATTTCCTATTTTCTGGTTTTACATTTCTCTTGTTTAGGAGGAAAAGTGGTTTTCCTGCACTTTAAAAGACATGTTATCATGTCAGAAATAAACTTATGTTTGGTGCCTCCCTAAAAGAAGGATTTTACATAAGCCAATCAAAGTCTGCCAAATTATCGAATGATTGTCGGTATTGAAATAATAAAAAACTAATTAAATAACAAGACATTTGTTATTTAATAAAAAACTTGTTATTTTTTAATACAATGAAATATTTTGTTAAATAATAATAAACTTGTTATTATGCAAGAAACCTTAATACAACTAAAATGTTAAATAACAAGTTACCAGACCAAATAGCAAGAAACTTATTTTTTTTGGAGCCTCCATAAAAGTGCACTTTTAAGGAGACTCCGTATCCTAGACACTTCTGTTATGTTATTATACTGTAAAACGTCATGATCAGTGAGCAATGAGGCCAGAAGATTGGAAACAGTATTTCCATGGAAGCAATACTATTGAGCGCCTTCAAGCTCGAAAAGACTGGAAATTCCTAAGCCAACGGAGATGGCTATTAAATCATAAGCACAACATGAAAACACTCTTCCCACTATCATTAAGATCGAATGACAATTTCTGTAGCTTCCTGGAAAATCATAATATTCAATTGTATAGTACATGAATTCGCTCATGTAGTTGGATCA
Organism: Punica granatum; assembly: GCF_007655135.1. Classification (NCBI taxonomy): domain Eukaryota; kingdom Viridiplantae; phylum Streptophyta; class Magnoliopsida; order Myrtales; family Lythraceae; genus Punica; species Punica granatum. Next base: position 7,336,310 of record NC_045129.1, read on the forward strand.
TTGCTCTGCTTGAGAGCTCATTCGATCCCGTGGAGATTGCCATGCAAGAGTCCTTTCTTTCTTGCACAGAAACGAGTTTTTGCAGACAGCTTACTCAACATTAACCTGAAATAGAAGGCAGCACGGTTGGAGGGCTTTGGCCAAAAGAATCACAACACATAAAAGCCAAGCAATCACCGTAAGGTCACGAAGATGTTGGACAAAATCAATGCATGATGCATAGCATACCCTCAAGTGAGAGATGACCCATTTTGTGCTTCAGTGGAAGTGTGCCTGGACTTGTGCTTTGATTTCTTTTCTCGCTTCTTGCTACTGAGAAAAAGAAGAATCAAATATCAATATGTGGGTTATTCTTTTACCAAAGGAAAAGATAGAAGAAAACCAAAGCTATATGAGAAGGCAGAAAGATTACTCATCGTTTGAGCTAAGACCCCAACAAGATCTCAATTTTCGGTTGATCTGCTTCATATCCTTATCAGAAGGAAACTCATATGCTTTTACCTGCAATCACAACAAACAGCATCAAACGCAAATATACCTGAATCGCATGACAATAAAATTGGTTTGAGTACGCTTAAGCTTGATTCAAATAGTATGCAAATCGAAGGCAACGCCTCCGCTTATTTTGCCAAATGAAAGATATCAATCAACACATACCAGCATTTTTATCTCATTGAGATTCTCGTTGAGCTCTTGAAAAGCATGGAAGGAATTTTGATGTGATAGCATGTTTTCCAAGTATCTGCCAACAGGCAAGACATTTGTATGGGCTAATCAGCAAATTATTATATCCTGCAGATAACCCGGAAAAGGAGAATACCTAAACAGAAAGTAATGACCCGTGTATAACACAAATGACTACCTCTCGAAATCGATTACTCTGTTTGCCTCATTAGCGCGACGAAGTGCTGCCAATGCCAACTGCCTCATCATAAAACTAACATGTTAATATATTGATACCATCATTGACGCTTCTATAAACATAAATTATGAGATCTTGATCTGAGACCTAAGTACAAGTGACAATTTTCAAAGAGTGCAAAAAACACATTAGATGTCTAAGAAAAGTACCTGCCCGGGAGGAAACAGGAGGGGTGCATCTGTGAGCATTATTCTATCAACTTCTGCTTTTCCAGCTTCCTAGGGAAGATAATGAGATAAAAATCAATTTACAACAGTGGCAGGATATGCAGAAACATGCATGTGACACAAGGATACATTCTCGAAACTCTAAAGTAAGATATTTAAAGAGTTAGCAGTTTGTGTTTTGCTTCATAGTCCTATTGGTCTGATTCATCTCAACTTGCGAGGTGCAAATGGAGAATTTGACCGCGCGGGGTAAGGGAAGGGAAATTGGCTACTTACTTACATGAGAAAAGTACATCAATTAGAGAAACATAACAAGAAGAGGACTAGCTAGTATGATGCATTATCATGCGAATTTTTACTACAAAACAACAGCATTTTAACCAGAAAGACATCCAATCATCACCGACATCCCTATGTACTTAATCAACTATCAGTAGAATATTAACTTGACAAGACTAGGTGGAATGTAATCGTGAATTTAATGCTATAACAGGATAAATTTGGAAATAATAAATTACAAAATCTAAAACAACAGAAGAAGAATCACCTTCAGCATTTGAAGCTGGTCATCACTTTCTCTAAAGTAGTCCTAGAGAAAAGGTATTATTTCGAGATCAGAAATAAAAGAGTGACTTTACATGGAAAAGGTAATACTACTTTTCTTTCTGTGAAAAAAATAGAGAGAAAATCAATAAATAATAGAGTTCACCTCCATATCATCAATAAAACCTTCAACTGAACGATATGGTGCATAGACAATGAGATCAAACTCCAAACTCTACAATGCACATCCAAGCATGAGTAAAATATATGATCAAAAGCAAGAAAAATAGAACACTAGAACAGAGCCATTATCATGCCTGAAGAACAAGCATCTCATTATTGAGAATCACTTGATGATCCTGTGAAATCCCCTTACCAAGCTCCTCTGCAGATACATGATTTTCTTCTATCTTACAAGCTGTATATATGCAGGTTAAGCTGTGACAAACAAATTACATTCAGCTTCTAGAAACATGTTTAACAGTCAATATTAAAAGGAATCAGGTTCCTATGCAATACATAGTAAAAAGTAAGTATGCCAAGGATGTAATTCTGCATACAATAGAAATAGAGACTATTTCTAAAAATGGGAAATATGAACAAGAAATGCAGTGGCAACATTTTCTAGTACCCTGTCAATACTGTTAGTCAATTTAATTACATGCATCACATCATCTACATACATCCAATTCCTCCCTTTCAATAAGAAGTAATCCTATCAGACCTTACATGATGTCTTTTGGGTGATGTTCCATGACTGACCACCGCAGATAGAACCTCTTGAAATATATTAGAGCAGTTGCCTGTGAATCATGACACGAAACTGATAGTTATATCACCGCATTTTGAGATCTAAAAATGATCCAACTTGAGTTCATTTGAACCTTGAAAGATTGCACCGACAACTATGGATTCCCAATAGGATTCACAAACCTGAATCTTATGAGGAAAATAGAAAGCTCCGCAAACTTCTCGTAGTTTATTCTCGTAGAATATCCTTAAAAACTGTTCTTCTTCAATACTAAGAGCTTTTGGACGGGAATGCTTATCCGCTGAAAAGGAAAATACAATTACACTTTGAATGTAAGAGGAAATCTTACATCAAAATTAAAACATATATCAGGGCATCTAAAACTTGGGATGGAATCCGAGGCAACTGAAAGGCATACCACTTAGTGAAAGAAAAGGATTTACCATTCAAATTTATTTGAGATTCGCGATACAATAATGATCCATCAGCATCCACTTCCATTCTCGTTGCTCCATACTTCAGATTATACCAGCAGATTTGAATTGAAAAATCGCACCAGTTAGTCATTTCTGCTATACTAGTTTATGGGGCTCCAAAGACAACATTATTATAAGACAAAACATTCAATGAAAACATAGTTAGGACACCGAGAAAGAAAAGAGCGTCAATGTGTTCCAGTATGTTTGCAGAATTCCTTAACCTCATCAACAAGTTTAATAAAAGACAAATGCTTCTCAGAAAGACAACCAATTATTTAACAGATGTACAAACACAAGCCAATCTGCCCCCACACCCTTAAAAAAGCTGAGTAACTGGTTTTTCTGATCCTCAACCTCATAAATGGAAAAGATAGCGACTCTTTTAATTTAAAGAATCAATAAAAAAGTCAATTCTTTTCTTTGGCCAATAAATATCTCTCGTATCATGTAATGGCTGTCTCCCTCATTCTTATGAGCTTCCCAGAATCAATTTTGAAACAAAGTATTTCATATCCAGGCCATAGTACCGATTTTGAACCGCATATGGTCAAACGGACGAGCCAGTTCAGGGCAGAGATAGATTATCAGAGGAAGGCATTAAGCATACCTTCTCCAGAGTCTGTATAGCTCTTTGATTAGCGGCCTTGTATCGTTCAGCCTGCAAGAGTTCACGTTGAGCTCAGAGATTAAAAACTGAAAGCAACTGCAGCAAGAAAACATGATCTTTTACAGCTCAAGATTCTTCCCTACAATGCTTCACTTGCATTGCATTGATTTAGCCTCTCTGAACCATCGATCAAGAACCCAAAAAGGGGTCAAGAAGATTGTTCTAACTCCGGCAAACAGCAGTTTTCTGGCAACCCAATGAGAAAGACTGCCCCTATAGCTCCGTTTGATCTGATCAAACAGAAAATCTCCATTACCAGAATCTGAGGAGTGAATATCCACTTGGCTCGGTGAGTTGAGGTGCGAAAGTCGGCCATGGAAGCTCCGAATGCTCGACCGGAATATCTGACACTGATGAGAGTAAAGATTTGGGGGGTTTTTAGGGTTCTAAGTTTATGGAGGAGGAAGATGGAAGAACGAAGCTGATGAAGAAATTCTGGCACGTGTTAAAAAAAGGCAAATGGAAAACAAAGTGTGAAAAAGAAAAAAAATACAAGGTTAAAATAGTAATTATGTTGCATTAAAGGCTAAGCCGACGTGCAAACGGAAACAGTGTCCGCGTATATGCTAAATAACAATACGACGTATAAACAATCACGAGATGAGACCGACTTAGCAATAGACATTGCATTGGGGGCCACCTATATATAATTAGGTTTATTGTATTGTATAGCTTAACGTTGATAAATATTTTTAAATCTATGTCAACGTTATTTTTTTACCTGAGCTATCCCAACGTTTCTATTTTTGTTTTACCATCTAACCTTTAGGGAATAGATGGTGAAATCAAATTAGCAATACCTCAAGCGAAAAAATGACCTTGGGTTAAAACTAAAAATTCCTTTAAACGTTAGGTTATATGGTGCAATTAACATTATATAATTCAAGATGTAAAATTCACTGAAAACCTTTGTGCGATTAAAAATCGTATATTTCTATTAAAAAAAAAAACCCTTCATCGGCCAGCCTGCTATACCCGGATTATGTGGATGCATCATTTCCCAGTTTCATCTATTGAACCTCATGTGGCTGCTTCCCCGAGCTTCGGTTTGCGTGGTACATAATGTTTCCAATGCCTTCACGAATTGCTAATCACATCTGTATGGAGAGTTCCTGCTTCATCCATCAGACGACAGTGAGTTTATTGGGGAAATTCTGTTTGTTCCGGTATCCTGACAGATGAAAGATCCACTGGTTTAGTCTTTATAGGTTCTCCTCGTTTGCTTTTGTTAGCCATTGCCATGCACTTGTGTGTTTAACTCACTGTCAGGGTGCTTGGCAAATTAGTGGTACGGTGAATTTGTGATTGGTTCCTTCTTCTTGTAAGAAAAAAATGCGACTAACAAGGTCGGCGGCAAGAACATCGATTGCTTGCGCTGCATCTGCATGTCTAATCGATCAGAAGGACGCCTTTGAAGATGAGGGACAGCGACAGAGTGAGCCCCGGTGCCCTCCCAACAAAGGCATCCTCCTCCCCCTCAGGGCTGGCTAGAATTCCGGCAGCCTCTCTCAACTCGCTCTGATCAGTTAGTTGTCTGATGCATCACATATATTTCTCGTGGACAGCTATACATTCCGATCGGGTAATAATCAGTTCATCACTTGAATAAGTATCATTCATCAGTCATAAGGGTAGTAATAGATGTACAACGTCTCAATGGTGAAAAGTTTCCGTCGACCCGTGTATTGTTCTGTCGATCAACAAAGTTGCATTAATAATTTTTCTTCCTTGACTGGCTTCTCAGGCTGGCATTTTAGCTTTCGGTTCGTTTCTGTCCTCCTTATCCTTGAAAGGAACCTGTATTATTCGATCTTATGGCAAGATTCCATGTAATGAGAACATTAGAAATGTCAACCCATTTGGTTTTATGGTCAGTTTTAACTCTAACTTTAACTCTACTCACTACATAACAAAAATCAACAACACAATTATTATTTTTTTTTCAATTTTTAATGTTAAATTCTCAAAACTATGCATTATTTTTTCACACTAATAATTCAATAACACAATCATTACAACCTAATTAAAATCAAAATTCAACTCTACTTTAACTCTAAAACCAAATACATTAGATTATCATCTGGATGACATGCTAATCGAATGCTTTTTTTCCATACCTATCAAGAGTCGAGCGACTTCTAATTTTATTCAACCATAAGGGGCACAGGTAATACTTAAACCGTGCCTTTTGACTGACGAAATCGATGGAATGCCGTAATAGACTCTGTTGTTCAAGGTACCATATTCTGTAACAAGCCAGCTGCCGAAGGAGAACTTTTATCGCTTAACTGACAATTGTGAGCAGAAATCCGTGAGTTGTCCTTCCCGTTCCCCGTGGAATTTTGAGAATACTCGGGCCTCCTGTAATATTGTTGGATCGATAATCTCCGACTCCCGCCACCTTTCTTCGCTGACAAGCCTCTGCCAAATGACTTTTCACTTCCACCATACGGCGATGCGCAAGAGGAAGAAGCGACCGAGGACCCCCCTATGCACGTCATATTATCCTCCGGCGCAGCCCACCCGCTGAAACATATCAGTTCAAGCTCTTCTGCCACTTCAGTCATAGAAGGCCTCAAGTCCCAGTGATGTGCGAGGCATCGGAAGGCCAACTCTGCCACTTTGTGTATGGAAGAAAGCGTCCAAGCGTCCCAGTGCGGGTCGATTGACGGATCAATTATCTCGTCCACACAACCTCTGCTGATCCTGTCCAGTGCCAGCGCTGCCAAGTTCACCTCGCTGTGGGGACGTCTGAAGTCGATCACTTTCAGGGCGGTAATGATCTCAACTAAGACTACCCCGAAACTGTATACATCGCTCTTGTCAGACAGATGGAATTGCTGGTGGTACTGCGGATCAAGATAGCCCGGGGTCCCCTGAGGAGCTGTGGAGATGTGAGAATCATTCGCTTCTGTCATCCCGAGCCGAGAAAGACCAAAATCCGCCACCTTTGAGTTGTACTGGGAATCTAAAAGTATATTGTTAGACTTGACGTCCCTGTGGAAAATTGGAGGGTTCGTCTCAGAGTGAAGATAGGCAATCGCACGGGCTGTTTCAGCCGCGATCCTGAGTCTTACAGTCCACGGCAGCCCAGTCCCCCTCTCTTTCATTAAATGTTGCAACAACGTCCCGTTAGGCATGAACTCATAAACGAGGATCTGTTCCCCGTCCTCTATGCAACAACCCAGGAGACGGACTAGGTTTGGATGGCTAACTGAGGAAAGGAGCTTGATCTCATTCGCGACTTTATCGATACTGTCTGCATCCCGGTGTCGTATCCTTTTTATGGCTACCCACTCATCGTTGTGGAGTATCCCTCCATAGACAGTGCCATAGGCCCCATTCCCGAGCTTCTGTCTCTCAGAGAATCCATTCGTAGCTCTCTCGATATCTTTGTATGTGTATAAGGGGACACTTGTGCTACCTGCTGCTACATGCAAAAGGCGTTTCGCGCTCATTCGGCTTCTCAAAGAGATTGAATGTCGAAGGATGAGGTAACAGATCACTGTTAGACCACTTATTAGGAAAGCGCCTGCAACAAGCCCTGAGAGGAGACCACAAATTACATCTTAGCTGCAAGTCCGACAAGTAAATTTTTTTTTTCCCATCAAGATGTTCATATTTTTCCAAGAAAACCGAAGTTGCAATGCTGAAAAGTATCTGACGAATGGACAAGAGCTTCTTTATTCGATTTTGGTAACTATACAAAGAGCAGGGGAAGATCTTTCAATGCTCATATCATACCTCCCATGAGAATTCCCAGTTTTGCAGTTCGGCCGCAGTGATGGGAAAAATATCTCGGACTGCTGCAACCTGAAAGAGCTGTTTAACATTCAAAAGATGTACTGTTAGGAACTTATACCGATGCTGAAAACTCTCATGTTCAGCAAATCAAATCAAAGTTATGTGATCTAGGCATGAGTAGATATGTTTTGTTCCGGAATCAATCTTAGGACATGATGAATCCACTATGTTTGGTTTCAGAATTAAAATTACAAAAATTTTAAATTTTAACTTTTAACTCAACACACTACACAACAAAAATACACATTTTCCAAATCAAAAATTTTAACTTTAATTTTAACTCGATACACTACACAACAAAAACACACATTTCTCAAGTCAAATTTATAATCTCATCTCATTTGTCATTTTCCACAATCAAAATCAAAATTAAAGTTACTTTAACTCTGAAATCAAATGCACCAGAAATTTTCAGTGATTACGAACACTCATGCCACTGTTAAAGATCCTAGGAAAAAGATGCTTCACCCTGAAGGACTCACAAACTCGCCGCGTCAAATATCTGATATTTTTGTGCTTCCCGTAAATTTTTTCTTCCAGCATAAAAAATATCGATGTTTAATGCCCCATCTTTGCCATCAAATTCAAAAGAAGGCAGAGAGTTCAGCCTTTCACACATAGTCAGCTCAGGACAAGAATACCAGTTCAATGTTGAATATGGAAAACTCCAGACTCTAAGAAAAGGATGTGAGTCTGTCTTTGACTCACCTCTCCAACAAGGGGTTCCATTGATGAAACCATCGCCATGGAACCCGTCACCGCACTTGCAACGGATACCTTTGGTGCCGTTGATGAGAGTCACATTATCAATGCTCACATTCACATCACAAATCTCGTGAGGAGAGCCTTTGAGCCACCAAGCTAGTTCCACCGCCTTAAACATCAGTGAGTTGGCATCCACTGCTGCAATTGAAGATTGGATGAACTTGCAGCCGGTCGTGTTTAGAGCCTCATACCCAATGACATCAGCCCCCTTGTTGTCTGGAGAGAAGCAGCTGACATTATCCCCCTTATGATTCTCAGTGCAGTTTCCGATATCCAGGAACCAGGTATGCTCATAGCAGCCCTTCTGTGGGGCCTTGCAGTTCTGGAGGATGAAGCCGTTTGTCCGAGTGGGCGAGTAGTTTGAACCGAAGAGAGGCATGATTGAACTGATCGAGCGGTTGCATCTTGTCGGGAGTTTGATGAAGATGCTCGACTGGGTTATGTCGAGGACTTGGAATTTGTCAATTTTGATGTCTCCTGTGCTGTTGATGCAGTTGAGTCGTATGGGGCAGCCAGGAGAGAAGCCAAAAGGGTACCTGACGGTGCGGACCCCACAAGTCCGGGTGCAGCTTGTGGAGTTGTGTGCCGTGGTCAGAGAGATTAATGGTGCAGGGATGATGGTGGCTGCGGTCAGGACAATTAGGATAGCTCTGCTAACGAGCATTTCCGATGGTTAATACTGTTTGCCAAACAGATTTTTGAACCAGTTATCGACTGATCAAAGACCGCCTAAGCTCAAATTTCCGGCACAACGGTGAACAGACACTTCTGAAACAAGCCTTCTAGTGTTGATTCTCGGCTTCAAGGACAGAAAGTGCACTGCCGGTTTAATAACGGGCTCTGCAGACATGAATTATTCAATCAAACCACTAGGAATATCGATAGTGATCATAATCTCCTCTGCCTGCAAACAGAACAAAACTGTGAGCTCCAGTTTCCTTGAACTACTCAATTACCAATCCTAATATAAAGAAAAAGGGACAGTTTTCTGGGGAAGTTGAATATGCTAAAACGTTTATGTTTATGAAGCATACCCTGAACTTCTTCAATGGCAGTTTTGCTTTTGACTACGGGCTAAAACCCGGGTCCTGTCATTCAACTCCAGGGCTGCTTCTCTGATCAAACACAGACACAAGAAAGGAGGGAAGAGAGATTGAGAGAGAAGAAGCCTCTTAGTCTATCTTGAGAAATTAAAGATGGCACTTGGCAGCTTAGATAGCGTTCCATGTCAGTGTCTACAGTGGACTAGGAGGAAGAAGATGATGCGTGCCTGGTGATGAAAGTGATGGTCAACGGGAGAATTCTTATTTGAAATGGTTGACCCTGACCAATTCTTATGGCCATTTTCCATCGATCAGTCGTCGGTTCATTCAAGTGTGATGGAAATGGCTGGTAGGGCCCTTGACAGCAGCCAAAGAGAAGACAGCTTCCGCGTCCTGCTCATTTCTGGGATGGACCACGGCACCCCAGGGGGTACGTTACGTCGGTGATACGGCACGAAATCCTGACCTGATATTTGTTGCGGTCTGGAGTTACTCCACGTGATAACGGTGATTTAAGACGGACCGTTAGTACATGGGTCCTTCAGTGCTTAATTGTTGAGTTTTTTTTTTCCCCTGAATAAAGCATATTAAAAATTAAAGAACGGAAGCGACAACATTGTTTCGAAGGTTCCGATAAGAAACAAAGCGAATCAAAATTTGACTTTGAGCCGAACTGGCCCATGTCATCAGCGAGGAAATTATAATTGTAGAGTTAGTGCTTCAAAAGGAATGGTGCATCCCCGTGAATCACATTTATAGAGAAGTCCAAATTGGCTCGCTCGGAAATCTCTAGATCTTTCTTAGGGACTTCATCACTTACCATGACCACTGGAGGGCGTTAATGCTCTTCTTTCTGGAGATATCTTTGGGGCCGTCTTGCCCCGATTTTGTATATTCTAGTACTTTTGGCCTTCGGCTCCAAGTTCACCCAATAAATTGCAGACTTAATGCAAGGAATTGGTACAGTTCATGCGACCGAAGCAAAGTAAACTGAAGCATTGAACTGTCAAGCCTTGGGTTATGGAGGTAATGACTAATGAGAGATTCGATTGATGGACCGACCACTTGTGTCCAGATTGTACTTCAACCTAGTATAGAAGATTATGCGGCACGTAAACTACATAAAACTCAATAAAAAAGAGGGATTTTAATACAGTGATATAAATCACAAACTCAATATTAAGAAGTTTCAGTTTGACTCTCACCCGTTGGATTTGTCCTCTTGTTAACCCATGAGCCTTCCTTGTACTTTTCATCGGTAGAGATTATGTTACCCGTTTAACTGAGGGCAAATAATTACAATCATCTATAATCTCTAATAAGAGGTCCACCAGATTGTTCTAACAATAAGTGCATGGACTAAATTCATTTCAAATGCAAGGATCCAATGGCAAATTTTAATGGATCGCCTGAGGACTAAACGGCATTTCACCTACAAGTTTAAGGACTAATCAGTTAATAAGAAGCCCAAGATATCATGGACTTGAGCCCATTCCCGCTTGGACCCATTCAAAGCCCAGGCCGAAACTACAGCACTGCGTGGATGTATACGGTGAACCCGGTGCATGTAGCCCGACGGTGAGATCAAACGCTTCTATTCATGGGCTCACATGCACCGGGTGCATAATATCAGAACATGGTGCAGCTGGGTTTTCTCCTTCAGGCAGTGATGGGGGGGAGGAGGAGGAGGAGAAGGGCGAGCTTAAACCCTAGCATTGGACAGAACCCTGCGAGCCACCGAGAGAGGAGGAGAAACTGGTCGGATTCCAATGTCGGACAGTGATTCTGATGCTCCCGAGGAGTTCTCGGCGGAGCAGGTTTTCTCCAATTTTTGCCGCCGCCTCTCAATATCTGCCTTATGCTTTTTTTTTTTTTTTTTCCTTCCTGAATGAGAATTTGGGTGTGATTGCTGATCTTGTCCCATGCGTGTATGCGTAGGGCTTGCACCAAGACGAAGAGTTAAGAAGGATACAGAGCGACAATAAGGCCAGGTACGGATTATCTGCTTCGTCTCTGATAGGTTAAAAGGGCATGTCTTTCCGTTGAGGAAGAAAGAAAATGGTTCTGATTCGGCTGAGCTGCGCAGAACTTCTCCGTTTGTTTGATATGATATCGCTTTCTAGCTCAGGATTGTTCGTCCGGATCTTCTTAAGCTCGAGGAACGGTTGAAGAGTATGAGTGGGAGAGAAAAATTAGTGATTTTTGTTGGTTTTCACTTTCCCCTAATTGCCTGGAATGAACATCAATGCATTTATCTACGTTTGAGCTTGGAATGAGAAGTGTAAAAAAAATAAAAATTGTTTTTGCTCGTTGTTTTTGAGAAACCGATTAACTTCACGATGATATGATCATTCTCTCTCTCTCTCTCTCACACACACACACACGAAACTAGAATTATCACTTTCAACTGTGTTCCGTTTAATTCGGGAAGCTTCTTAGTAGGAGTTGATCTGCGCAACTTCCTGGGGAGTCTGCGGGAATTTATGTAGGAACCTCCCACAATTTGTGGGCGTTGCCAGCCTGGGTATCTTAATGGAGGAGGATTTGAAGGGTAAAAGCTGGGGCAAAGAGTTGCTTGGAGCTTTTGGGTATTAGGTTCTATGAGTTCGAATGGTTGGTGATACTAAGGACAGTGTTGAAACAAATAAAACCTAAGGTGATGTGAAGAAGAGAGGCGGATTTGATAATTGTGTTGTACTCTAATATTTTGTTATCTAACATGAGTAGAGATGCTACTTCTTGTGGCTTTTTATTAGTTAGATTATATGTGTATATATATAAAATAATTTGGTATTAGTGGCAGCAATGGGTGCCGAAGATTTAGTCACTTACGAGTATGAGTTGGAGATTAAAGTTTCATCCTATAAAGTTTTAAGTGTATTCCCGTAATGCTGTAGACTTTGTATTCTCATCAAAATTCCTTCTCACGCTGAGAAAGAATTACGGAGTTTCTGTTGATGTAAAGTCTCGATGGATATATTTATTTACCTGAAAGAAAGTTATATTTAAATTGATGGCATTTTACTGGGCAGAAAGTGAAAGGCTACCTATGTGGTTTCCACGGAAAATTGCAAATGCATGAATTCCTCATGCCCCAGATTGAAACAAGACAGCTGATGGGAAGACTGTAAAACAAATTTCTTTTGTTAGGAGTTATACTCGTTCTTTAAAAGCATGTAATACATTATTCCATGTTACAGGGTTAAACGAGAAGGAAAGGAACGTCGAAGATTGTGGGCCCAAAGGAAGACACCACGGGCCTCCAAAGTGACCGAAGATGTTCAAGAAGTTGGAGAAAGTGGGACAGATAAGGATGAAAATGAGTACTTAATCAACAAAGGAATGCTTCCGAGTGACATTGTTGATATGCTTGCAGCCCGGGAGAAGTATGGCCTCTGTGCATCACCTCATATTAAATTTTGTTCTTTGCACATTCAATTGATTACTAAGGTAGATGTACTATGCATCTGCAGGCAAGTATTTCTTTCAGATTCGGAGGATGAGAAACCTGAGGCTAAGCCCACTAAAAGGAAGAAGCATAAAAAATCTGGGTTAGTACTTGTTATTCTGCTTCAGTGATAAGCAACTCTCTTGTTCTATTTTGCCTTTGGACTGAGTTATGATTCTTTAATTCTGTGCATAATCCGGTTTCAGGTCAGAGCCAGTTATCTTGAACGAGATACCGCCTCCCCAGTGCTTGCAGAATTCCCTGGATTTTCTCAAGAAAAGGAAAATGCAGGTGGCGAGGTCGAACTTGATTCTCAACAATCCAAACCAAGCTTTGCGCTTCCTTTCTAACTCTGGCATGTTGACTCAGAAATGATAATATACTGCATCAAGTGAGGATGATTGCTTCGATCTCTTGTTACTGAACAATCACATTTTTTGAGTGTATCCGATTGAGTACTTCTGAATGCAATGGGCCGTAGCATTCTTTGCACTTTCGTTTATTACTGATAACCATTGTCCTAACAAAACTCTTGATTGCATTGACCTTTTAAAAAATCATTAAGGCTGGGCAATTGTGTGACAATTTGTATCGTCCCTTATTGCCCTTCATCCATGAATGTCGTAGATGTTATAGGTTTCCCTTAATGTTCATTTGGCAGAAAGTGAATACCTTTCATTGATGGGATAACCTAATTTTTCTCTCCATTTCAGTTCTTGAATATATGTCTGCACAGAGAAAGCTGTACATTCAATTCACCATTTTTCTTTACAGAGGAAAGAAAGAGCCAAAGGCAAGTGTCCAACTTGATCGAGGTGATCTCATTTATCATCTTTTTTATCAAGAAAGCTCAACAAAAAGCCACTGACGATCCTCCGGGCAACTGGATTAGGTATATATCGACATAGCCGACCATCAACATAGGCTAATACCCCCGACAGCACAAATTGTCCGATGCCCCATTTCCAGATAAAACGCCCCTTTGGTGGTGGTTCTTCACCAATTGGGCCCTCGACAGCCTCGTCCTTTTGTCCACTTTCCTGGGGTTCTTTCTTCCACTTGATTTTTGGTGTAACCTTAGAGGCCTGGTTTCTCAGCATTCGTATCGCAAAGCTCACAAAGAGGTGCTCGCACAATGTCATCACTGTGGGCCCGATCCTCCATTCCTGCATGCGCGAGATGTCGATTCAATAGGAGAATACTTAAGTGAATTCCAAGAAAGGAAAATGATCAATTAATACTTGTGTCTTCCCGAAATAAAAGTGTTGCAGTACTCTGTATCCATAGCTTTGGACAAGCAAGAAATATGCCTATTTGTCTTCACGTTTTTTCTTGAAATTAACCAATGCCGAAACGAACATGAGGAAGACGAAAGCTGAAGAATGAGAAGAACTAATAGTGTTGCACTTACAGTTTCTCCTCGGAGATGGCGTAATGGGCGAGAAGAAGTCGAAGGATCTCCCTTCAGCAGTGCTTTACTCACAAGAAATTCTCTTACCCGGTCCATGATCTCCTCTATGAGCGAGCTGTTCGGAGGCATGTTCTTAAGGTTCACCTGTTAATTTGTCTATACTTTAATGCTGTATGCTTGAAAAGAAATCGAATAAACAGATAAACTTAAAGTTTAGCGAGTCGCCCCCTCTGTCTACGCGTTCGGCATAAATATGCCGGAAAAATCTATTCAGCTCTGGAAAGCATGAATATAATCCAAAGGCAAGGAAAATGAACTCCGCAAAACTAGGGTTGAGTCATCTCGGTACACTCCATTTTCCAATTTTGGCAGCGAAACCATTTACAAAGAACTTTTGCTCGATAACACAAACATGGGGTGGGAGGGACACCAAGGAACTCATCAATACGTGAACCACTTTCGGAAGTTAAGCAGGCCCAGTAACCAATGAAAACCTATCGAGAGTTTCAGTATGCTCACCTGATTGTCAATAACCCTCACTTGAAGATACTCCTGCTTATAGATCATATCTAACATTGCTTGCAGATACCCTTCGATGTATAACTGCTCCATTCGGTAGAATTTTGTAAGAGAATGATCACAGAGAGAGAGAGAGAGAGAGAGAGAGAGAGAGAGAGAGAGAGAGAACAAGTAAGAATTGCCTTCTAGTTATGAACATAGCAATAGATAGTTCTACCAATCAATGGAATTATTTGTTTGGCATGTCAGGCTGAGTTCAATAATACTTACTGATGGTATGAAAGAATTGAAATACAAATTGAAAGGTCAGCAAATAAGATTCAGATTGAGAACTCACTAGGGTTAATAGATCAAACTGCAGGAATTAATTATGAAATGCTACGAGGCCTCTAAATGATACAGAGAAATAAAAGATTAGTTGACTTATGTTGTCTGGCAAATTCTATTTCAAGGAATGTTTAACCAACAAGAGGGAGAGAAGAAAAGAAAAATTTATTTCAGGAGTAACTCGTAATTGTAGTGGCATGAATTTTACCTCATCGACTCCAGGACTTTTATCAAGCTTGATCACTCTATCTGGGCCACCTTCTAGTAGAGCACTCCCTAAGACTGATGGCTCCATGGCCAATTTCAATATTCCTTGGTGAAAACCTCTAAACTGTGAATAGCACATGTAGATGAAACTTTCAGTTACATGAGGTGAAAGAAAACAATTAATGCAGTCAATGTAATGCATTAGTATAGATGATAAAAAGGTTTAAGTACCATTCCATCAAATCCGCTAGTTTCGGCACCCTTCAGAACAGAGTCCGATACTTCAGTAACAGCAGCAAATAGTACATTAGACCCTGCAGACATCAACTGCAAAACCACCAAATTATAACACAGTTTGGGAAATGCAGTGCCTAAAACAGATTCAGAAGGTAGAGAAGAACTTACAGTCTTTCTGAGATCACCGAAGTAGCGTTTTGTACCAGAGAATCCTTTTCCACCAATACTCTTGCTAAGCAATTTGAATGTGCCTGCAGAGACAACAAAATGGTCCAATGAAATGCTATGCACATCAAAACATTATTCCACAATATGCCTGGCACTTCAATGAACAAAATGCTACTTTCCAGTCTCGATGAAAAATGAGTTGGTGAGAAACTTATCATGCTCTGCAAATGTATTTAGCCTATGACAAGATCAAATTTCACATACACTCTCTGCAAACCAAAAGAATCTAAAATACCTGCAATATTCTTTCCTTAAGGAAAATATCAAGTACAGAGGCCTGCTAGGCAGTCTCAAGAACCTGGGAGTGATATGCACAATTTAAAAGTTTCCTCAACTAAAATTAGAGATCTAGTAGACCTTTTGCAAAACAGGGTTTCTAAACAAGAATAAAATATACATAGAAGAAATCTTACCGAAGCATGAGAAACCAAACAGCAAATTTGGAAGACAATACCTAATGTCAAGCCTGGCAGCTTCATCAATCCGTGAGACGGATCGAAGAAGACATCGAGGGATGATGAAGCCAAGTCATCGAAAATTGATGCAAAACCTGGTGGAAGTAAAGGACTTCCCTTTGCTATGTAAATTGCCCTCATGGCGTACCTGGACAATAATAATTATGTAACTCAAACTATTTAAGGAATGGCAAGTAAAAATTAACTGCAACAAGGCTTACCATGTATAATGCTGTGCACATCTGATAGACAATTCACGCATTGTTACCAAGGCATGAGTGACTGACACGCCATTGAGCTCCACAACCACATTTCTCATTGGAGGAATCTACAGAAGTTCAATTTGGATGTCAAAACCCACATTATCTTATACAAATAAGAAGCATATGGAGAATCATGTCAAAATGGTCGTAGACAGAATGCTTTTCACCTTGACCACGCTGTGTATGAAAGATCGTAGAGTTTCCTGGGCTGAGCTATAACTTGAGTATGAATCACCAGGAAGAAAGTTTGCAAAGATCTATTGGAGCATATATGATGAGCTGGTCATTTTACAGGTAGCCAAACTGAGAGCACCCAATAATTTTAATCATAAAAAGCATCAAACCTTTATTGGGTGGATCTCAAAATGATCAAAGTAGTATTGTCGGCTTGGTTTATTTGATTCACTAAGGGATGATCTCCAAAAGGGAACAAATTTCATCAATGTCTCTTCATCCAGATTTATATCAACTGGCTGCCCACAGAAAAAAAAATGTACATAAATTTACTGCACTGATTTTTCTACGTATTATCATGGGAGAATCAATCTGTAGATTTCTCATGATATCTCCATATATTGTCTTCCTAATCTGTTCTTCTGGTGCACTAATCATACTTTTAATACCCTGACACAAAACAGCATCTTTTTGATAGTTATTATTTTTCCTATGACCCTTGAAAAGAACCAACTTAACAACTAGTGATCAATCCAGTTTTCCTTTCATGAGAAGGAGAGGGGGAGAGAGAGAGAAAGGGAGGGGGAACAGGGAGGGCGGGGGGATAAGGTGGGCAAAAGAGAGAGAGGGAGAGAGAGAGTAGGGGAAGCATTAGTGCTACTTGCCATGCTTGTAAAAAGGAAAGGAAAAGATGGGAACAGCTATCAAAATCACATGATATCCCAATATATGATTTACTCTGACAGAACATATTTATAATATGGGCAATAAATAGGAGTGCACCTGTTATACATAGTAGTGAAATTAATCAAACTGGGGACTGTGGATAGCAAATATAATATTCCTAGATATATGTGCACTGAATACAGGAAATATTTGTTCCTTACCTGAAGAATGATGGATGAGTATTTCACATGCCTAACAGTAGAATTGGTTGACTGTAGGATAATCACAATTTTGAGTATGCAATCATTTGGATCATCACCAGGTAAGTGATGTCTCCGAAGCACTGCTGCAAAAGGTGCTCCAACCCACCTTGGCACCACATCCAAAGACTATCGACAGAATAAGAAAATTCTCAGTAACAGCTGATGATGGTAAATACGGCTGAATAACTACAATTTGACCTTTTGAAAGGATAGAAGAAATTCTTTTAATTGAAAAGGACAGAAGAATTAGGAAAGAAAAATCATCACCTGAACACTAATCTGGCTATACTTCTGGCGATCAGTAAAAAGTGCATCCATATTGATATCTCTGAGCCTTGATATAAGAATTTGTGTATCAACAGAGGGTTCACTCCCATCCACCTTCTTCAAAAATGTTGGATAGTGTAAATGAACTCACCTCGGTAAAATAAATAAAATATACATATAAAAGTCCCAACACGCATAAATGTAATGGGTTAAGCAACTCAATATGACAATGTTGCTTAAAACTAACAAGCATTCAATTAAGAATTAGATAATAAAGACAAACCTTAAGTTCAAATATGTGGATAGCCAAATGAGGAATTCTCAGCCTTATCTTTCCACATGAGTGGAATGCTTGGTCTACCTTCTGACTGTCAGAAATCTCAGAGATACATAAAACCCTTGTCGGACCATCAGCATATACTTCATAGCCTACCTTTATTAAGTCTCTCAATCCGACAACCTTACTTTTATCATTTCGCAATTTCTTATTCGGAAGCATATGAGACGACAACCCTTCATATCGTCCGACTTTGAAAAACGGCTTCCATTCTCGGACTTTATCCAAGTTAATCTCATGCAACTGATGAATATCTACCAAAAAATCAAACAGTCCTTTAAGTAGGACAATCGTATCATAATAGAATAACAGTTAGAAGAATTTTCTGTTCAGCTGTTTATTCCCTAGAACACAAATAAAGTTAAACTAAAAAGAATTTCATGCAAAGATTATTCTAGATAGAACAAGAGAACCCGTGAAACTTCTCAATATTTTGGGAGGGGAAGACCCAATGAGTTTCAAAATGTTAAGGGTAAGTATTTCTGGCATCCAAAGGTCAAAGAGAAGATGAAAAGTTCCAACAGTCGTAAAATTTAAAAAATTACCGCCAATCTGGACAACCAGTTTATGTGGCAGAGTTAAATCATCCCAGACATAATCAATGCAGCTGTCAGGTGGAAGATCCTCAAATTCTGATGAGTCCTGCAGAACTTTTCACAAGTTAATTAAGAATAAAACTGCAAAGAGAATTCTCACTCTGATAAGATAAATAGTCAGCAATAGCACAACCTTTTGATAGTATGTTACTCTAGCATCATGTAAGCGATTCTCAATCCGGTAAGGAAGTTTCACACTCGGTGGTTTTTGAAAGTGCATAATAAGAGAAGAACCATCTTCTACCACATAAACATTAGCGAACTCAGTAGGATTCTTGTTTGATTCGGAGCCTTGATTCAGCCGTTGCCTTCTAAACTTCAAAAAGAAGCGCCCAAGAGAAGCAACACAAACTGGCCCAGACCAACCAAAATCAGTACCACTTAGTTGAAATTGGACAAATAATACTAAATCATCATTAGAACTTCTGTGCTTTCGGATGAAATTTTCAAATAAACTGAATTCCCTCCTGTTGATTGTATCACACAGCATCAGCACCGCCCTTTGCCCACTTTTAACAATAATCATGCTCGCCATGTCGTCCTTTTCAGGCAAAAAGCAAGAATAAATGTCAGATATATCATCCAACAAAGTTCACGAAAGCTTGCAAAATTAATACTTAAACAAGTTTACAGTGACCAACCTCCAAATAACATTGCCGCACCATTATATCCTTTTCAGAGTTGTTAATCACAACATATCGTGGGACCATTGTGACTAGTTGGGCAGGGACCTCACCAAATGCTGGTGCTACAGCAACCCCAAACTTAGTGAAATATTTGTTCTTCATTCCCTTGTCCATGTCCAACTTTACTTCAGAGAGGCCTGATAAAGAATTCAAGTCTAACGCTGTCTCACATATGTGATCTTCCAACAAATGGATTCGCAGTTTAGTGGATCTGCAATATATAACCAATTGGATGAATTTAGTCAGAGACATCGTTGCATCGAATACTTCTTGCACAATCACAAATTTATGAATATAGCAAAGAAAATCTTACTTCAGAAACCATGATGTAATGCTGTCTGGCGGCAAATATAACCCCATATCAGGGGAGAGATTGACAAGAAGCTTCCTCATTTCATCCCTTGCAAACAATTACACTGATCAGATGCACTGAAGGAAGCAAAAAAAGTCTAAAATTGTGTCAGCTATATTAACTATACCTTGGTAAAGGCTTCTGATTGGGGGTGCATATATATAGGGGGAAGCCAGTTTTATTCTTCAGGGCATATGGTGTGAAAATAAAAGCCTGAAACACATAAAAGATAATTATAAATCATAAAGACCCCTAGTAGGAGTCGGTAGAATAAGTTTTGATGGATACATCGTACAGACCTCTAATATGCCACTGCGTCCACGAGACAATCTTAAAGATGCAATATACTTTCCGCCACCAAAATCCAAATTTACATCCAAAAAGCTGATGTCTTTGCCATTCTTAAGTAGCCTCTTCACCCAATCACTGCTGTTCAATGGTTTGCAACTTGAACTAAATGCAGTCAAAGTTACATTGAAGTATATTATGGCCGGATTGGCATAAAAATCTGCAGTAGATCCAGATGATAAAGTTGCCTGATTCCCAAAAGTGGTTGTAACTTGATCTGCACAAAACAAGTGATTATCCAATGAAATGTTGCCTACAAAACTCAACCCTTTTAGTGCACTTTGTTTCGTCAGACTAAAGCTCTCTGCTCTTACCTGAATCAGATAGAGTAACAATTATTTCTGACTGCAAGAAATTGGAGACACGGACAGTTGGAAGGAGAAAAATCTCCTTCTGCTCCTTTAAAGCAACCGGTGAATGTTCATTGCCATCGTCAGGCTGTCTGATAGGGACATCCCTAGTACAGCTTTGAATCAAAAAATGCAGTTTACCCATGCAAGAATTGCTGGAGTTGACAGTACAACAAGCAGTAGTAAAGGATATTTTTACTGATTCACTGGATAATGCTCTGCGGACTTTGTAGCTTAATTTGTCAAAAACTCCAGGGAGACGAACTGCTTTTCCTCCTCTAATGTCATCTGACCATTCGACTGAAAGTGAACTACCAGTATTCAAGAGGTCCTGTGGGATTTCTGGTCTAAAAGAAAACAAGAAATTTCCTGCACATAGAAGACAACCATGAGAATTTCTCCAACCATTGAGATATAGATTAACTAGGAAGATTTCAG
The DNA here is from genome assembly GCF_007655135.1 of Punica granatum. Classification (NCBI taxonomy): domain Eukaryota; kingdom Viridiplantae; phylum Streptophyta; class Magnoliopsida; order Myrtales; family Lythraceae; genus Punica; species Punica granatum. The sequence continues at coordinate 7,357,023 of NC_045129.1, forward strand.
AAAACCATACCAAGAGTTAGGGATGCTATTGCTTTCTTCAATCCCCCAGACAAATTTACAGCATCAAACATACCCATGGAATCATCAAGTGTCCCCTTCTTCTTTAAAAGGGCTAAAGCAACTTCATCTTTTTCTTGCTGGGGTCTTTGAAAGCGCAGCTCCATTGAGAAGTTGGTCTCATTATGGACTCTTATTAAAGGAGAAACCACAATTGACAAACCGTCCTACATAAGCAAAGTAAAATATCAAACGCTATAGGTTTAAATTATCACATGATCGGAAAAATAAATTTTACAGAATTGAGAATGATACCTCAGCATTCCTTGCGATGTCAATGACAAGAAATGGTCCAGGGTAAGTTTTTGAACCTATTGACAAAATGAAAAAGATATGTAAATCGATTCCCAACTAAAGAAGGAAGACCTCCAAATTCAAAAATCAGAAAGATGGTTGACTTTTACTCTAAGTCATTACATTGAGAAAGCAAACTCAAAATTTTAACACATAATATGGTTGGAGATCTAAGTGAGATATGCAACAGATGAGGCAGGCTATTATTTATGTCGCTATTTATTCAGTATAAGTTGTTGAAATTTTTGATGAATCTAACTTCATCAAATTACTAAAGACGCTTACTCCTCGGTAATTCAGAGTATTTCACAAAGTAAAGATGCTGACAGGAGATCAATATGCTCTAGAACAGAAATAACCAGCTCAGATAATGGCATCTTGAATAAATTTTTCTGAGAGAATTTGGAAAAGGTGAAAGAACCAACATCTTATCATGTTGCATCTGGAGGGAAAAACAATAAATTAATTGAGCTTACCATCAAGTGACACTATACGAGTCCTCCATGCAACTGTCTGAGTTTCAGAGAGAGAAAGATGGATAGGGGCAGTTGTAACGGAACTAAGAAAACCAAGTTGGATCGAAACAGCAGGTGGAGACACTTGATCAGCCAAAACTGAATGCCTTACAAAAGAACAGTAAGAAGCTTCATAAATATACTGTAAATGTATTGATTCTATAAAGCTGCGACAGCTCTCATATAATTGAACATCAATCAAGATTATGAAGCTTTGATCTCTTTCTATATGCTAAGATGATAATATTTCAAGGCAGATCGTATATGGAAAAAAGGCAGAAGGCTCAGTTGCATCATTTTTTCCAAGGTAAATGCAATAAGATGGAAATTAAGCAGTAAATTCAAAGTGAATGGTACAAAGTAGAGGAATTACTTCAACCGTATATAAGCAGACTGCATCTGAGCGATTTTTAACCTCTGCTGGCTGTAGAACTGACAAAGAAGAGTTGCACCTGTTTGGTTCTCCACCTGCCATAGTACACACTATCAGGATAAAGAAATTCGACTTTTGTAGCAAGTAATTAAACAGAGTACAAAAACACAATATACCAACTTGTAAAGAGGGTTAGTGGCAGCTCTTATCATACTATCAGAAACCTTTAAATCTTTAACCAATGCCCTCATTCACCTTCTATCCAGTTAAAGTTCAACTTGTTGGACCATAATTATTGTTAAATGTTTAGAACAATCACTCCTTTCTCAATCAACTCAAGCTTTTAGATGTCTTAAAGATGGGTGCCTAATGGCAAATACATGCCTTCTCCCAACTTCTAAAAACTTATGCAAAATGAATTTAAAAAGTAAAAGTTGCATTCAACTTATACACTCTTCCTCATACTTTGATCAAGATCAAGCACCCCCAATTTGAGAATCGATAATAAAAGAAACGGACTTTAATACACTTAATTGCCAACTCTCCCTGGTTTTCTCGTTCTAGTCATTATTGACTTCTACATGGTCCAGAAAAGTTGCTATTGTTGCATTTAGGGTTTCTTTACTCATTGTCATGAATGAATCAATATAGTCAACCCACCTCTGACACTCCCTTTATATTAGAGAAGCAGTCTCCATGGACACAGCGATGATTCAACATAAACTCATTGTATCTAGAGAACTAAACAAAATACAGAGCAAGCCTGTTTGTAGATACAATAAAATCGAACCTTGCAACGGTTGGGAATGATTGTGGCACTTTTCACCGAGAAAGGCCCAGCAATGTCTAATTTCCCAATAACGAACAGAAGTATATCTAAAGAAACTTCATTTAAGGATATATCCAACTGTAAGACAGGAATAAGTGGGAAATGTAAGAAGCATAGCAGTCCACATAATAGACAGAAACAACAGATTCTTGAAGAAATTGGGAGTCTAACCTCCTTTGTCCTGCAGTAGAAATAAAGAGGTGCTACGTGTTTCACAATGTCTCTGTCATCAACTAGAAACCTACTGTGACAAAAAATGCAAACTTCGACTGGGTTTACAAGATGTCTCCTGCAATAAACAAGCAATAATTTAGTCAAAGCTAATCCTAAAATTAGGAGAGGTTCTTCTTAACGAGAGAATTCTCACCATGACGTGACTTCAGAATCAAAGTAATCCAGCCAAGTCGTCATGGTGCAAACAATTCTAACTTTTGCAGGTAAGATTTGCACAATAAGTTGAGTATTATCAATACTACTCTGCAGGAGAGGGAACAAGTCTTCTTCATCCAAAAGTTCATGGACAATGGTGAGAGAAATTTTTTCAACTTTAATATCAATGAGAGGGGAACATTGTCCTTGCCCGGACATTCCTTCAGCAATATTTCCATTGTGCTGCAGAATAGTACCAGTAGAAGCCTCGATAGAACTATTAGGAACGATCGAGTTATGACATAAATCTGTCTCCTGGAAAACTTTCAACTTGAATGGATTTCCGGGCTTCCTAACAAACTCAGGGATCCCATTGACAAAGGCAATAGCACAATCATTTTTCTTGTTCAAGAGGTAAAAGGTGCCTTTGATCAATTGATTATAAGGATCCCAGCCAACATCGCCCTTGATGCTTTCAGGCTTACAGGAGACTGCTCTAAAAAGTGAAGACCTACTGTCGCACCTACTGGACACTTCAACAAAACCTGATCCTCGACGATAAGTTAGTCGTAATGGTTGACCTGACTCATCCTTAGCATGCAGAGATAACAAGGAGAACCATTGATTGGAGGACCGCCACATGCCTTCACTTTGGTAGTTGACCTACATGCAATGGTATGTTATGGTTAAAGAAGCATTTATTGATAATCAACATAACTATTTGGCAGAGGAGTTAATGAGACTTTTCTTGTAGAACAATAATAAAGTGATCTAATGACCTCTATTATCTTAATTTCAGCACTTTACTTGGGCATAAAGAGTTTGAGCAAGAGCAATAGAGAAAAAGAAGAGATTTAGAGGAACAAATTGATACAAAGAAATGGGAAAGAGATTCCTTTCCTGCTAATTTTAGTATCACAAGAATAAAATTAAGCACTATAAAGGGTATACCCTGAAAAAAGCTCGTTCTCCTGCGAGAGAATAATGAAGAACACCAACTAGACTATACTTATCTCTTTCACCTTCAACTGCAAAGTACATATGTTGGTCAACATCTTGAATAGCAACGACGGCTCCTGTCAAAGCACAGTCATTACTCCGCAATTTCAACAAATTGTAAGACTTTTATGTAAGAAGAAATTACCATTTGGAACCAGTTCTTCAACAGAACTGACAATTTCTTGGTTGTTAAACCACTGCCGGGGTTTTGACTCATTGGTGGTCCCCTTACTGGAAATTCTAGACAAGGACCCAACTGCAGATAAGATCATCTGAAGCATTTAAAACTGAGTCAGCCATTAGCTTAACAATTATAAGTATGAGTGAGTAAATGCATCAGCTTAATAAGATGAATCATCATCAAGAAAGATTTATACACCTGAAGTGTCTATCTGCATTTACGCAGGAGCATCTACCCCATAAATGAAAAGAGTTTTCAGAATGCGATCATTTCAACTAACATGAACATCTTTTGGCCCAAAATTTCTTTAATCTTATAATTCCCAACATACATTGCAGCCACATATTTCTTCTCAGCTCCTACGGGAAATCGATGTTCTTGTTTTTCCATATAATTTTAAATATCCATAATCATGGTGACTGGTGTATTTTTCACCGCTCCAAACGTCAGTACACATTTACGGGTCAAGCATATGACATGGACCAATTCATGGTATAAATTGCTCTACTATCAACCTGGGTGAAAAATATTGTTTTACTGATTTTTCATGCCCTGATTTGATAAATGTTGCAATGCGATACATTCTTTCGTCTTTCAAGCATAGCAATTAGATATATAAACAGGAGATTCCAATTCTTTAACTCGGTAGTATATATAACACAAATCACACCTAAACCAAAAAGGTAAGGTTTTAGTGGTTAGCACTACCCATCTCAAAGTCTTCATAAGCCTTTTTGCTTGAAAACATATCCTCCTATAAAGTATCATACTACTCTTTTTTTAAGCTCTGACCTACCAGCATAAACATTTTAATTGAGAAGAGATTATCTACTCACTTCTATTTCAGAGAGGGAGATTGTCAAGTCAACTCCTGAAATAGAACCCCCACCAACTGAAGCGCCAATTAGACTAGCAGGACCATTATCAATTGTGTCCACATGTATGAAAGCACGACAATGTTTCAAGATGAACCTCTTATGGCTTATTCGGACGACTAAAATGGCAGAACTATCTTCAGAAGCATCTCTTGAGGAACTTTCACAGTCAATTACACCAGCCCTCTCCAGTTGGCCATGTGCTGCGATAAGATTTTCAGATGAGGAGACGGGTGGTGATCTCCTAGATTTGGTAGAGGAAAAATGGGGAACATACATCTCATCACTGTCATTTGCATGAGAAACTTGCGATGCAACTGAAATCCGAAGCAGTTCAAATAGGAATTTTCTCCTCTTATTCACCAACTCAAATTTCAAATTCAAGTCGACCTCTTGTATGATTTCTCGAACAACACCTGCACATATGAATAATTAATTGAAACTTGTTGACATGATAATATCACACGTCCATCTCTAGTAGTTATTCAGTAATTTCTAAAAGATTCACAAGAAACCATAATGGGACATATGCATGTTGGAGACGTTTCTTTTGCTGACAGATAGCAAGCCTTGGACATTTACAAACTGTAGATAGGTCAGCTCAATGCTGATGAATGAAACCTTCAACTTCCAACTAAAACAACACAACATAGCGACAACTTAGTAATTTGAGAAGGATTACCAGATTCCTCTTCTGCTGCCAAAACTAAAGAAAATTGAGACATCTGTAGGGTAAAAACTTTCATTTGTTCCGATCCATTTTGGTCTGAAGAATGAAGCACCTCTCGGATATCATCCTCGCTAGGATTGCCATTCAAAGTGATTGTACTGGCCACATGTTCAGTTTTGCCAGTGTGCTTACAAGAGGATTGTACAGAGTGTAGAAAATCTTGTACAAACTGAATATATGAAGCGCATAAACCAAAGCAGGCAGCCAAAGCACCAACCTCAATCAGAACAAGACCACCCTGCTCATCAAGATCATGCATTACTTCCATGAAATTATCCATTCTTGATTCGGATAATGAGGAAAATAATTGAAGACAAACAACCATCTCTAAGCATAATTTTAAAGTTTTAGAACTTTGGGCCTATGCCACATCTCACCCTAAAAGAAAGAATATTTTAGATGAATAGAAAGGTGATTCTGTGTCGTTCCTGGCGGAGAACGAAGATAGCCTTCATTCCCTTGCCTCCCTGTTCGATTCAATTTCTATATGTTCATCCAATCAACCTAACCACATATGTGTGTCAAGGAACATATATATATATATATTATATTTAAAATGACATTTCGCCTAAAATTCTACATGCTTCTGGCTAGTGGTTCAAGCACTTTATAGAGGTGCAAGAACAGTTCCTGAACTGGGAATAATCAAGGAAACAAACAAATGCAGATTCTAAAGCTGAAAAAGAATAGCAACATAACATGTACATAAAAATCAGCACCTGAATTTTCAAGGATACCAGTTGGAACTCTCCCCCAACAGAAAGTGACAATATGAGCTTTTTCATTTCATGGGCGCCAAGTAGAAAATCCTTCACAGAGTTCTTCACAAGTAAGAGTTCCCCAATTGATATATTTATGACTAACCAGCGCCCCAGAAAAGATGCCATTGCATCTGTCTCAGTTGTATGAGAATCGGATATAGAGACAGTGCCATCAACTTCACTGATCATTGTTCCTTGCTGAGGGGAACCCCAGCATAAAGTAACAGTCAAATTAGAAAAGGCTGTTTCATACAAGCTATGAAGAGAAGACAATGTCAAAGTTTCTGATGGAGAGTAATCGCTGCTTCTTGTTTTACTATCATATCTGAAAACAGTAGACTGAATTTTCAAAAGATCAAGCAGAACTTCCATTTTGCTCTCTTCACATAACATATTAATACTTGTCTCTTTAAGTGTCATCCTAATACCATGATCAAGCATACTGTGTCCACCAATCCTTCCGGCATCAGAGCTTTTTATAAAAGAACCCAATTCGTTGCTGCTCCAGGACTTTTGCAAAATTAGATCAATTTGGCAGAGCTTGAAATCTCCCTTAATAAGAAAAGAAGTAGCCTTGTCCAAAAAGAGTGATTCTTTCATTGCACCGTCTTCATCCTTTGAGTCAGCATAGGCCAAATCTTTCAATACAGACTCTTGAGTGAGACCAATTGGAACAGTTTCAACAGAAAGTATTCTCTCAGAGAGTACATCAAGAACTGCCTGTCAGAAACCATAATTATGATAACATCTACAGAGAAAAACAATACTATGGAAATGTAGTAATGAAAATGGAAACAATCACTTATCCTAAAAAAAAAAAAAATGGAAACAATGAAATGAAGAGGGCAAGACTTAGAAATTTGAAATTTCACAAATAAAGAATAGTTTCCTAGAGAACGGATACATTAACCAGATTACAAGTGAAAAATAAATAAATTAGTACAGAATCACCTCAAAGTGTGCTTTCACGTAGTCAAAATGGGATAATTGATATGATAAAACAGGAATTCCATATCCACATTCTTTAGATAATCATCCTAAAAATGCAAATTCACATGGATATTAAATGGTTTAATGGACCTAGACTCCGAAAAATATTACTAAACAAGAAGTCAACAAAAGGTTTGCGGGTCATCCATCCATCGCTATCTTTCTCCTTCAAGGTTTGCTGCTCATCATCATCTCTAACTCTTTCCCGCATTCGAAAGATATAGATTTATTCTCAGCCCTTTATGAAGAAGCTATTGGGTAGAAAGCATGTCTTTACTTTGATCCAGAAAACAAAATTACAGAAAAGATCATCAATGTTTGAGCAAATACTTTATGAATTAAAAAAAGAAAATGATCCTCCAAAATTAGCATAAACCAAGCAATACAGTAAAATGAGTCTTCTTCTAATAAATTCAGCCACAAAAAAGTCCAGTTCCTTCCATTCAAAGGTTCTAGACTCCCTAGGTTCAAGTGAACAATAGAATAGATCCAAACATTGACTAGTCACTCATCACTCAATAAAGACTCAAAATGTATATAACCAGTGAACAGACTCAAGTAAGCAAAAGAGTGAATGATCAAAGGGTGTTTTACTCTTGACAATAGAGTGGCAGATGAAGCAAGAGTCAATGAAAAGGCACTGACACTACGCAATTCGGGTAGATTGCCAAAAGGCATTGTAGGGGGGTAAAACTAGAGACACTAAACAGATATGAAGCAATCTATATCCTAATCATAAAAAATTACCTGAACCAGAATATGGATACCATCCATATATAGTTGTGTCGTAATGCCAGAAGCTATCCCGTAGAAAGTTCCAGAAAGAGCAATGGAACTCCCGGTAAATGAATGACCATACTTCCTGCAAGAGATATTCGTTAAGGGCAAGCTATTAGCAACTTCTTTCTCAGTTGCTAATTGAGACTTGGGAACTGAGGGGCAAAAGCAGGATAGAACACTCTTCTCCAGCACAGTTTTGAGACCTTTTGCTTGCTAAGGGTAGATATACGCTGATCATATATATCCTCCTCTAGACATGGTAAATTGCCGATCCTTTTACTTATGAGAATCTGGTTTTTCCATCTTAAAGTTTTGTATGAATTGCGGCTGACACTCCCTTGGTATCATTTATCAATAGCTTAATGGTGAGAATTTATTAATTTTCATCTTTCTTTTCAACAGTGAGCAAAGAGGCTGTCATTTATCAGCAGTACCAGGTCTCCTAACATAGGCATATAAACGAATCGAAACCCAGGTATAATTTAGTCAAAGCAGCAGCAATATCTAGCACTAAGGAGATCCATATACCATTTACTTATAAACCAGAAGGGAGAAGGTTTCCATCCATCTTACTAGGGGTTCAACCCTCTTTAATATCAGGAGTACCGTCTTCAGAGACATTGCCTTCAAAGAAATCAAAATAAGTTACAGGAGGGCATTAAATACTTACCTGAAGGATGATAGCTGAAAGATTAAAGGATTCAGTTCAAAAAACTGCATTTTCTGCTTCATTCTGAAGTTCTCCACATATGCCTTTAAGCCACCCGATCTGAGATATATGCTGAGTAATATTAGCATCTTGGACATGTACTTCTCTTCATCGGCTGTTGCAATATCAAGTTTGAAAGGCTCGTCCAGCATGACATTCTTGGGTTCTGAATCACCGTATTTGTTGCATTTGGTTAATTTATTTAAATCAGATTCTGAAGTTGGCCAAAGAGCAATTTCAATGTCATGAAGCTCAAATGCCAATTGACAATCATCATACATATTATTGCCTTTGATGAAGCCATCCTTTTGAAATGAAATTTCAATTTGAGGGCCAGCAATAAATGCACCAAGTTCAATATGTTTCTCGGGGAGGATTTTAAGCAATGCCTCTTTTACATCACCAAGGTAGTATCTGTATTTACTGTTCCAACTAATATCAGATTGATCCCCAGAGGCTTTGGGATGAGCAGAATGCAAGTTATTCCTACTATCCTCTCTCCAGCAAAAGGCTTGGTTCATCTGCCTGAATAGCAAAGCAATTGATGCTGTTGATGAACATCTCAAAGCTAAATTCAACTTTCCTACCATCAGGTTGCATTTTAGAAACCCAGAAGCTGAACTGCTGGGGCCAGGATATATCGCATAGCTTTTGATCTCAAAGAGAATGAAAAGATTACTCGTAAATGCTGCATCAGTCTCTTCAAATTTATGGCAAGTTGCTTGCCATTTCATCCACATTTCTCCAAGAAATTTCTGCAAATATGAGCCACCACCAGCAACAGCTGGATCAGTATCTTTGTATTCTCTAATGACTGAAGACAAGTGATTTGCTAGAGGCTCGCCCCAAATTATTGTTTCCAGACTGGTTAAATTCCCATCTTGATGTCCTCTGGCTCCATGCCATGCAGACCTTGAACTGCTTCCACCAGCAGAAGCAGCCCCAAGAATTGTTGTCGAAACAGTAAACTTTCCAGAGGCTAAGAGCAAAGACTGCTCAAAGATGTTATCACTGTACTTCACTGAGATTGCACCAATTGTCACATGGAATGAAGGAAAGTTTGAGTACAAGAGCCCACTCTGTGTTTCCACATTATCAGTTAAAGTATGATGTCTCTCCTTGTTTAGTGAAATAGTAAACAAAACTGTTTCAATGTTTAGGCCAAAGTTACTTTCTAGATGAGATTTCCCTGAAGGGCCCTCCAAAGATCCATCATCTTCTTGCTCTTGAAGTAAAAGTGTCCTCAAGAAGTCCAGGGATACAATATACTTGAGCACTTTGTACAATGCCCTGATAACGCAAGTAAGAAGTGCAAGCATACTATACAAAAATTTTAATGAATGAGTGAACCTGCCCACAGTTACAACTTCCACAGAAGTTTCTTTTGATAGTCTATATCGACCAATTCTGCGTGCCCGGGCTATAGCATCAGGGTAAAGTTCTTTCTCCATGTCTGATATCACCTTTAACCGGTGCCTTACCATGCCCATAAATGTTTTATCTTCAGAAAGCCTCATCGCTGATTTTTCCAATGTATGGATGGAAGGATATCCAACTAGAGATAGTAGATCTTCATAGCAGTGGAGATAACGCAACCACAGAATTACATTAGTGATCAATCTGTACAGAGTGACTCTCGGACTTGAAGTCATATTGCTGATTCTGATAGCTGCAACTTTCCAGAGGTATCTACCATTCCGAGGATGCTTGACCTTTCTAGCCAACACTTCCCAACACAGAAATAAAACTGTGACGTCAAGTGGGGAAGATGAAATTTTTAGTTCTGGTACATGAAGATTGAGATCTACAAACTGAAGATCCCTTAGCATGGCGTAGCTCAACAAATCTTTGCAGAAGAAAGTATTGGTTATTTGATCATTTCTCTTGAATCCAATCTCGAAACCTCTCAAATTCATGACAAGAGAGCTCTCTCTCAATGGTGTGATAGTTGTGCTGATAATATCTCGAAGAAGACACCCTCGTTCAAGATGCTGAGAAAAAACAGTCAGTTCCTTTGCTTCTGACACCCATGTCATACCATCATTAAACATGGGAAACCGCAGTTGCAGCTTAATATCATGTATCTCAAGCAGGCAGTGTCTGTATATGATATTTAAAATGGATGCCTTGATCCCATTTGCTGAAGGTGTAGCAGCTGATAGCTTTCTGAGAGCCTCGTGTAGAGCAGCACCCTAATTTTATTAGAAGTGTCATCACTATTACAAAAGGATTTCAGGTAATATTGAACATTGAAGCATAAAAGAATCCTCGGATATTTAGATAAAAAAATCCAGCAGGATAAAGCCAAACTACCTCCGGATCCATTGCAGAGAGTTTCTTTTCCAAATCATTGGACCCCCTGTCCTTTGATTTCTGCACATTTCTCACACCTTCCCGTTCCGATTCTCTGTAAACAAGTTCCGGAAAGGAAAAGGTTATTGAAGGAAGATCATTCAGACTGGATTGCAAATGAGGATTTCATTAAATACTCTGCAGCCGCACCCAAAAATAGAAATTTAAAGATAAATGTAAATGCCTAGACGACGATATCCTCAAAATGCTACACTACCACCTCAACTTATCTGCAAGTTCGCTTTTTTCACGAAACTAACTTAAAAAATTCACCACTGAACTTGCCAAGCTCCAATATTTTCTTCTTCAAAGCAGCAGCAATGTACACTGGGATCACTAAACGGACTAATGGACTTGAAATTTTGAACTTGGCAATGTTACTACACATCAATAATCAATAACTATATATGAATATCAGTATGAGACTTGAGAGAGAAACTCACCGGACTGACAACGCGACTTTAACATCGCGGACTTCGATCGAGAACGAATGGACCGACCAGTTCGAGAAACGAACACTGAACTCTCCGATAGTGAGCTCCTCGAAGACGTAGATCGAGGAGTCGCCGTCGTTGAGCACAGTAACATCGAACTGGAGGTCCTTAGCAATCGCATGAGACCGAACAATCCCTACTTTCAGCTCCAGCTCCGGCGACCGCCGGAGCCACGGAGACAGCCAAGACAACAGTCTCCGACGAATCACGCTTTCGAGAAACATCGAGGATTGGGGAACTGAGCTTCGCAAGAGTCTATACCATCGTCTTTATGCAGCTGAAGATGCCAACTTTCATCGAGAAGATAAAGAAGAAAGCGTTCTGTGCCCTAAGATTTCTGAGCGGGAAAACCAACCGACACGCCGAATCATCAGAAGCTTCTGCAGCTCAGCTTCGTCTTGCAGATGTTCTGAATTTCCTTTTTCACTTTGTTTCAATTGAGTCCCTAAGTTTTCTAATTTTTAGGAATGAGTCCATAAATATATTTTGCGCTAATTGAGTCCCTCCTGTTGTATTTAACTTTGATTAGTCCTGAAAATGGATAGAGTCTCCTTTTAGTATTCATAGTTTCGCGAGAGTTTCTCTTTGGGTGAAAAATTATAGAAAGGTGGATAGATCTCAAATCACATTGTATTTTCAAGCAAGATAATCTTATATGATCCCCCAACGCGATGAGTAAAAAGCAACAGTAATAGAGTAACTGATTATCGGAATAATAAGATATCATAGCTTTCCATATATACTTAGTATTAATCAGTTACACTATTAAATAGAATTCTTTCATTGTACAAATTTATGACCACCACGTATTAGGTAATAAACTCATTTGTTTCGTTTGTTACAATTCTTTTTATATTTCTTCATACCACATGTCAAGGTAAGATTATCGAAAGATATTTCATTTCAAGCAGGCTAACATTGAGACCACGCGAAACCATGTCATTTGTAAGTAAGCCATCATTGCTTGGCCCTAGCTAGTTACATTCATTGTTTCAATCCAAATTAGCTACTACTACCAAAATGTTGTAAGTTACAAAAAGGGCTCCTCCAGCACTAATTAACAATGCAATCATCTCGGTTATCAGGCGTAAGGAATAAATAATTATTATTGACTAGATAACTATGAAATACTAGTTTTACATAGCACTAAAGCAATTAGGCTAATTGCATTATTGTTGGGCATCAAAACAAAATCATATTCCAGAAATTTCAATTTGAGAGATCACTATCATGGAATTGATACGTCGCAGTTCATATGAAGCCAAGTTTTTCCTTCTTTGGTGATCAAAGACAAATGAGTATCTTTGAGAAGAAGGAATGAAGGAAAGTTCACTGTTGCAATTACAACCAAAACAAAAGACCCTCATAAAGAGAATGGAATACAATGACAAATTTCGTATGATAATTAAGAGATTTCAAATTTAATATTCATTATAACATTGTTCGAACCATTTTATTAACAATTATAATTTTTATTTCTATAATATGGTCTCTTCAAATCCCATAAAAGAAAAACTCCCAAAGTGCTTAAGACCAAGTCAACGGTCGAAATTTCCTCCCAAGATGGACAATTCGCCATAGCCCCACATTTCTTTCCCATCTCCTTTTGACCATTTAACGCCAAACGGCCGTCAACCCCTCTATTTCCTATGCCGCTCCTTTTCCGCTTCTTTCGTTAAAACCAGAAAACGAAAAACACAACACAACAAAAACAAACCAAGACAAAGGAAGAGAAAAACCATATCTTACCCACAAAAAATGGGAAGAAAACACCCAAAAATAGATCAAGTTACCACATTTTACGTGAGATTGCTTCCAGTTATGGTAATCAATAATAATTTTATTTCATAAAAAGTATTAAGAGGTTTTTAAAATTATATTAGTGTAATGACGCACGCTCTCATTTGGTAATTAAGAACTTCTAAATTCGATACTAGCGATGGATTTATCCATGCCTATTTATTAGCTTTTAGGATTTTCATTTCAATATATCAAGCTCATGAGCATCTTTTGTAATAAAAAAAATTACCTTCCGTATTTCAACCAAACAGTACCTAATGCATATCATTTTTTCTTTTTGCTTTTTTCCGGTCATAGGAAAACTTGGAGATTGGAAAACAAAAATCGATAGGATAACCTTTTCCCTTTAGAAGAAACTTAAAAAGAAAAAAAGAAAAAAACATTTGACAGACAAAATCCCATCAGTTAGACCAGAAAGATGCCAAAACATGTTATTCCCTTCTGTTTTCAGTTTTCACACCAAACTTCCTCCCCTGAATTTAAGACCCCAGCCCCATCGCTTTATGCCTCTCCTCATCTTCTCCCATTAGCCTCCTAGGCTTGTTTTCTTCTAATCTCAGCTTCCTCCTTATTCCATCCCATTCACTTCAATTGATCTCCATCGATTGATTCGTCTCGTTGCTCCTCTACGTATCGGAGCGCGTGGGTTTTGATTTCCTTTTTCGTATTAGCGTGTGTGTGAAGGACGTCGGGTAATGCAACATTAGTCGTACATAAAATCTTGGGACAACCTATGAAGAACTTTAAAGCAGGTCGCATATTCTCTGATGAGAGGAGCTCGCGCGGAAAGGGATTTGACCGACTAAAAAGCACCGGCTCCAATGAAGACGATCCCGCCTCTAACCCGCCGAGGTATGACAAGGAAGAGCCGGGATTCATGGACACTTCTCCTTCCTTTATGACGTCGTCTCCGCTCACCAAGTCTCCGTGGTCAGCTCACATGAGTCCCATGGAAGCAACGGAGGCCGAGACCTTCTCCCCGAACGTCCTGATGGGTTCTCTTGTCCGGGAAGAAGGACACATATACTCCCTTGCCGCCTCGGGGGACCTACTCTACACGGGTTCAGACAGCAAGAACATTCGGGTGTGGAAGAACCAAAAGGAGTTCTCGGGCTTCAAGTCCAACAGCGGGCTGGTAAAGGCGATCATCATAGCCGGCGAGAAGATCTTCTCGGGCCACCAGGACGGTAAGATCAGGGTGTGGAAGGTCTCGTCCAAGAGCCCGAACATCCACAAGCGCATAGGTACGCTCCCGACACTGAGGGATTACATCAAGAGCTCGCTGAACCCGAGCAACTACGTGGAGGTGAGGCGGAACCGTAACGCTGTCTGGATCAAGCACTTTGACGCCATCTCGTGCCTCAGCCTGAGTGAGGACAAGAAGCTACTATACTCGGCATCGTGGGACAAGACATTCAAGGTTTGGAGAATATCCGATTTCAAGTGCCTGGAGTCTATCGCAGCCCACGACGATGCCGTAAACTCTGTAGTTGCGGGCTTTGACGGCCTAGTCTTTACTGGGTCAGCAGATGGCACGGTTAAGGTCTGGCGGAGGGAGCTCCAGGGGAAGGGCACGAAGCATTTCTTCTCGCAGACCCTGCTCAAGCAGGAGTGCGCCGTCACGGCTCTGGCGGTCAACGAGGACGGGACAGTGGTCTACTGTGGCTCGTCGGACGGGCTGGTCAACTTCTGGGACCGGGAGAAGCATCTCTCGCATGGAGGGGTCTTGAGGGGCCACAAGCTCGCCGTGCTGTGCCTCATCACGGCTGGCAACCTAGTGCTGAGCGGGTCGGCCGACATGGGAATATGCGTGTGGAGGAAGGAGGGCCCCGACCACATCTGCCTGTCCGTGCTAACGGGCCACAACGGCCCCGTTAAATGCCTGGCAGCGGAGAAGGACCAGGAGTCTTTCGGGAGCGAGCAACGATGGATCGTGTACAGCGGCAGCCTGGACAAGTCAGTGAAGATGTGGAGGGTGTCCGAGCAGGCGCCGCCAATGCAGAGAGGGGCCCAACAGTCGGGGACGGCATCAATGGAACGCCGCAGCTCAGCCCGGTTGTCTGCATCCCCAAGCCTCTCTCCTCAAGGTCGGGTTAGCCCGAAATGAACCTAGCTAGAATAGAGGGGTTGACGGTATTATCGGTATATCAATTTTCAACATGTAAATTGTAATTCTTGTGATACGCGCATGTTTGAATAATTGATTGATTACAAGGGCTTGTTGGCCACATAATGCCAAGAAGTTAAGAAAGAAATTATTGTATGTCAAGTGTCAACATTACTCCCCAATCAACATGCATGGTATATTACATCCATGCATGAAAATTAAGGGAAACATGGATGAGTTAGTTATATGTAATCATCTTTCAAGAAATCATGTTTATCGAAGATATATTTATCCATGCGGAATATTATTTACTGATATCGAGCATAAACAAGGGTACATGTACATCAGAAAACCAAAATAACATCGATCTCGAATGACATATCGAAGAAAACCGCAAGATAAACATATGTAGATGTACAGTGGCATCAACTGGTAAGAAACTGTTACCCAAAGACATTCCTGAGTAAGCTATTCTCGGAAACACCAAAACTATTTGCCTTTCAAAAGAATCTTATACGTCACAAAATTCTTTCATATGGGAGATGAGAGAATTTCTCGACTGCTCAACCGAAATACATCAATAAAGAATTAGTAATCCTTCTCGTTTCTTACTTTTGCCATTGCATTGTGGCAAGTTGGGGGAGGTTTGACTATCTCGTGAGCTCAAATTGCTACAGAAGTCAAAGGGTTGACAAGTGATGCAATAGTTTAATGCTAATAATATAATTTAAGATACTAATTAGGCACATTTTATTTGACAAAATACAGTGGGACACCCTTGTGATTTGTTTGATTACAAGGGTCGGCATGGTATCGAATGTATGGATAGAAACGGATATCTTAATGAAAGCGAAATATGACCAACAAGACTTGGTAGTTCCATTTCATTAACTGAAAAAATGCACAGTGAGATTACAAGGCTAACCAGAGAACTCTTTTTCGACAAGCCTTCATGTTCAATCATCTACAAAACTGTACCTAAGCTGCTCCTCTGTACTCAACAGAACATTTTTGACTGCCCAGCCCGCTGCCGAGATCTGCTCGCTTACCATTGGAAGATCCTTTTTGGCACGCTCCCGACTGTCCTCAGTCACTCTGAACCACTCCTTTGAGATTGCGTCGGAAGCATAGGAGTCTAGACTTCGATCCCAGAAAGTCCTGTTCTTGAGCAGAGTCTTTCGAACATAACATGCCTTCACCCCAAGAAAACAAAAACAGAAAGAAGCATATCAGATCCATACCCAAGCTACTAATCAAGTAATGGAGTATTAGAGCGGTTGGGATTGTAAAGTTGTGCCTATGCAGATTATCACATCTGCAGATGAGTCAAATAAATGCCAGTTAAATTTACCATGGACACTACTAGATTTCGTATTTTAGAATTTATGGATCCAAACATAAATTCGGTGAAGAAACAAAAATATGCAATTATGGAAAAAGGTCAGGCCTGGAAGGAAATTTGTCCTATGCATGCTTTCTTTTGTGTTGCTCAAGTAAAAAACCAATAGGGTAAACAGTTGTAGACGAGAATTGGCAGAGAAATATTTGCAATCACCTGCAACAAGCCTGCAATTATATCTGATGTGGCAGCACCTTCTCGAAGGCAAACAAGGATGTTCTGCTAAAATTTCAAATAAAAGGCATCAGAAAATATAATCCAACAGGACACATCATAAAGAAAAGAGAGGAAAAAAGAGGCAAAAGAGCAAAGCTGGACTTACCTTCTCGCTTTGGTTTAGTCTGCTGTACGATTCCAAGCAGATGAAGTAATAATCTTTACTGCTGATGGACCTCATCGTCATCATTGATAATTCAGGAATCTTAACCTTTGTACCTAAGCAGCCTATTCTGACAGGCCAAACTCGTTTTCCTGAGAAAAAAAGCGCAATGCTTCTTTTAGTTTTTCTTAGCAGTATTGTAGATCAGAAATAGGTCCTACTAGAACTCCAAATGCATCAAAATTTAGAGGGAGAGATCTCTCACCTTTGACATTAAAGATATCAATCCCTTCCTCATTACTCACTTCAGCAGGTAAAGGCACACAGCCAAAATCGATCCAATTGTTCAGAATAATCTCGAGCCTGCCCTGAATATTCGGCCCAAACAACCTTTAACCGTTGAACTAAAATCTCTTCACTTAGGAGACGAGTAATATATACATCATTCTTATATGACTTAGTCTTCGAATTATAAAGCAGACAAGAAAGAGAATCATAGTGCGTCTTTGGGTTGAGAAGTGGACAATATATATATAGAGGAAAAATGAAGGTGTTATAAACTGTGCTTGCATGGAAAAAAAATAAAATTGTTATCCTATCAAATCTTCAACAGCATAATGGACCACCTTAGTTAATGTTTGCAGATGAACATGCTTCAGCCCCTGATATATTCCAAGAAGATCTATAGCTGTGAAAATTGGGTATACAGCAAACAGTAAAGCTGCTAGCAATCTGCCAGACAAACATCTCAAGTTTAATTCCCAAAATGATAAAAAATTACTGGGAACGTGATTAGAAACAAGAACTCTAATTTCATTTATAGCTGTGTACCAACCGACTTAACAAGAAGAATGAACAAATAAATAAGTAAATAAACAGAGATGAAAAATGAGAACCTCTGGTTATTCTTGAATAGCATATTGAGCAACGCAGCTAGCGCAAGCCCGACATTATCGAAGCAAACTGATTGAATCTGACAGTCAATGTAAGAAAATAAAATCAGTAATTGATGATGAGAACTGCTTCTACGGAAAAAGAGGCATCGTATTAAAATCTCACTTGTGCCTTTGCAGAAACTTCACCGAGGTTATCTGCTATGGCAAAGCTTCGGTGAACAGCAGACTAACAACAAGATATTAACGACAAAAGACACAATAGTCAAAATTGTGTATATCATAAGATGAAAAGTTGGGCAATAAATCCTGAGACTAGAGATAATACTGGTCGAACAACGAAGCACAATAAGTGTCACTAAAAGAAGCATTATAAATGCAGAATCATGACAATCATGCCGAATATCTTAATCTCTTCTTCCCTGCATTGACGATGTTGAACAAAGTCCAATCAATTGGTTTCACAAAGGTAGAAAGTATTTGTTAAAAATAAGGAGAATTCCTGGGTCTGAACTTCCTTTGCTAATTTTGCATATACAATATGCTTTATTTCTTTCAAACGGGTCTTTAACTTACTTCAGAAATTTCAAGAGAGAAGAGAGTCCAGCACAAGACGAAGATATATGAATGAAAGATAGTATCCTTACACCAGTGGCTAAGTAGCAGGCAAGGCTGATTTGCTTGGCAATGTTGGCTATGGAAGCCAGAAGCAGGAAGTATTGCGGGAATGTGGGAGTCAGAAGCTCTAAACCGACGCTCAAACTGAAGAGAACAGAAGTGGAGAACCGAACCCTCTTCACAAGAGATTAAACAATGTCAAAAGAGAAAGATATCCAAGATATAGGACATTTCAAGGAGCAACTGGAAACCATAGCTCTAAATAATGAAAACATATACATGTAGAACCAAAATACAGAAAAGAAAGCCACAAAAAATTAAGTTGGGGGGATGGAAATACATAGAACCTTTAAATTGGTGTCAAATGCTGATGCAAGGCTAGCTGTGTAAATGCATCGGCTAAGACGACCGAGGCCATCCTTCAAGACCCAATTCAGAGCAGCAGCAGATGGAAGGGAACGGGAGTACCCAATTCCTATAGCTCGGAACATTGCCTGCCATCAAATTTTTTGGTATTCACACCAGTTACCATGTATACATGCCAAGCCTAATGAAATTTTACCACTTGCCAAAAAATAAAAATATAAAGGAAAAAAAAGAGAAAAAGGACAAAACATAAGATTGCTTGACAAACTAAAAGAAAAATATTACATGTTCACTATATGCATCCCAGACATCACAACATGTATAGTCTACACTTTCCTCGTACTAGACATTCCACCAACCTCATCATTTCTCTTTCTCAAGGATAACACAACGACCCAGTAAAAAGAACAGGACATTCAATGGTCCACCAAGACAGCAGCATTCTTTCTTGAAATAATCAGCGTCCAATGAAGACTTATCAAACCAAACATAATCAGAACAAATGGTGATCGCTTTGAAAGATCATTGGCGAAAGTCTGCAGTTAAACCAAATCATTCACTCTGAAACACATGGAAATTAATTACCTGAGTGGCAAGAACCTGAAGAGCAGAGCTGAACACTCTGTGCAAGAACTTCCATTTCACATACTTCACATAGTTACTGCTCACCTGCTTCGGCAAAAAGAAATCCCTAACCGCCGCCCCACAAACCCTAGCTGCCCTTCTCGCCCCGCCACCTAAGTCATCGAGACAGAACGGCGCTGCCGCACGGCCACCACCCCCGACGCCACCAAAACTCACGAGCCGCAAACAAGTCCCGTCCCACACGTACCTAGAGACCTCGCTGGACCTCGTAACCACCACGGGAAGCCTAACGAGCGAATTGGGTCCGCCCGGAGGAGAAGAATCTTTTCTCACTTCCCGCTCTTCTTCCCCGGGCTCAAAGTGAAGTGGGGCTCTTAAAGAATTAGTGAAAGTTGGGAACTTTAGGTGGGTCTTCAGGTTTCTGGAGAAGGGAAGCTGAGAATCGAAGTGGGCTTTGTCGGGTTGCCGTGGAGGTTGGAAATGGCGGGGAGCGTAGAAAGCGGATTGCATGAGAAATGGCGATGATTGTAGCTCTCTCTCTATCTTTCTCCCTCTCTCTCTCTCTCTCTCTCTCTCTCCGCCTCTCACGTCTCAATCTGACGGGTCTCTGGCGAGTTTGTCGGGTAGAAGACACGAAATTCACCGGACACGGACAGAGCTGCCGAGCTCTGAAGGCTGGAGGCGGCTATCGCTTCTTTCCGGCAGTTCGGCGGAACTTTCCCTCGCAAAAGGGCGGAAAAGGCACGCGGAAATTTTGATTTTGCACCCTAAGATTTCTTTGGGGTTTATTTTGCACCCTAAAGTTAGTATTATCCCATTTTGCACCCCGTAATTTGGCCTTTCGTCCCGTTTGACACCACATACTCAAAATATAAGTACAGTAATATTTATTTAATGCTCGGACTAAAATCAAGAGCTTTTGAATTTAACAAGCTGCATTGCTCGATTTCATTGTGTTCATATTCATTCCCTGGAGGCCCAACCAGCCTATCGAGCCATGCGAATGAATCATCGCAGCGATACTTGCAGTGCGAACGCACACAATAAAACAAACTCTCAGAATGAGCAGAAATTCTGTTTTCTCAATATTGAAGATCGTCCCCCAGCAGGAAACATGTCTGCGGCACATAGATCAATCGTACAGACAAGGACAATTCTGTTAGCTCCATCCCAACTGCCCTGTCTTCATGTGTGGCAGCGGCTCTATTCCAACAATTACGTTCGTTTCTTCTCTCTCTTTATGACTGAGACCACTTCTTGAGATCAGATAGAGGGAGAGGAAGGAAGAAGGGCTTGTTTTGAGCTTTCTTTCCATGGCTTCTGGTTCTCGTGGCACAAGGGGAGGCCGGCACTCTCAGTCCCAGTCTTGGAGGAACTCCTGTGTCCTGGAGACCCCACACTTCAGCAGAATTCTGAATCCAGAGATACTTCAGCTCGGGAAGCTTGTGAGTATCCCCTATAACCTTTCTACTCCAACCAAATGCGCCCAAGATCATTACTTTTAGGGTCTGATAATCTCGGTTTATAGCAAAGTAGTTGTAGGATTCTTCTTCATTGCCCTGCTTTCAGTTTCTCTTCTTGTTTTATCCCGAAAAGAAATTAAAGATTTGAACTTCTGAAGATTATGTAGTTCGTTATGAGTCGGCTGAGCCTTAGCTAGTATTCTGTTTAACTAATTTCTAGCTTGTGAGTAACCCCTATACTCTTTCTGCTCCGACCAAATGCGCTGAAAGTAATTTCTTTTAGCGTCTAATTATCTTGGTATAGTGGCAAAGTAATTGGCGTTTCTTCTTCATTGCTCTGTTTTCAGTTTCGTTTCTTATTTTATCCCGAAATGAACATAAAGATTTGAAACTTGCAACAATAATGTGGTCTATTACGACTGTTCCTTAGCAACTATTTCTGTTTAATATTCTTCAGGACATGTTACTCCATCTGACTGCTAGCTTAGTATCTTTTAGTCCATCCTGGAGACGTTTGAGATGGAGTATGGGAGGGATCTGTCAAGCCCGACACTTCTCAAGGTCTACAATGGCAAAATTTGGCAAGTTGTGCTTCGAAAACTGGGTGGCAGTATATGGTTATGTGGTGGATGGAGGAAGTTTATGAAAAAATACAAGATGAGGGAGGGGTACTCCGTATTCTTCAGGTATGAGGGGAGCTCTGTGTTTGATGTAGTAATATTGGACGAAATTGGGATGGAGATTGAATACCCCTCGAGATCGACCCATAGCAGGAGTGCTAGGGCCAGAAGGCCATCTTCGGTGATAGATATAGGAAATTCAACTGAAGAGGAATCTGGTGATGAAAGTGATGAACCATTACAGTCCTCGGCTTCCAAAGTGAAGGCTGACAACTCAGGGAAGAAGTATCGGGCAACCTCAAGTTCATCAGAAAGGACAGGTTTGAATTTAGTTCGTAATACTCATTTCAGCCCTGTTATTCACCATGATCAATTGATTATAATTTGCTAGGCCAATTTAGACATCATAAGAGATGTCCGTGTGAGTCTGACTAGCAAGTTGAATTATCGATTTCACTCATAGTTCAATAGCTCCACAAGCCGAATGTTAATTTGCTTTCTTTCCTGCATTTACCATTGAAGCAAAAAACTCTCTTTCCTGATTTGATGTTAAACGATCACCTTTTCAAGCGCAGCCTTAAAGATAATGAGTAGATGGTTGGATTTTGATTGAGTTAATTTTATTTTTGAGCCATCTGGGTGATTTGTGAATGAAAATTTTCCTCTACTCTGTGGCTAATATAGGTGGTGGAGGTGTTTAGAGGTGGGGCACAGCTCGAGGTTCGGCAATGCTCCTGAAGCCGCTAGTCAGTTTGAAATGGAACACCCTTCCTTTCAGGTTCAGTTACCATCTTATGTGAACCCTTTATTGCAGAGGAGGATCAGACGTTGATTGTCTTCCCGCATTTTCTTTTTGGGCCCTAGGATTTATGACTTTCATGTAACCCTGGAATTCACTTACATCGAGCTCCCGGACCAATTGCAGGTGGAAGTTGACAGTTCTGATGCAGAAGTTGATGGTGTTGGTTGTCAGAAGGAACCAAAGGCAGCCGAAAAAATTGAACCCTCCTTCGCCTTATCGAAGGTTGCCTCAGGACGTGGCGGTGGGACCATTGGGAGTAGTAGCCCAGTGCTGAGGGCAGGGAATTCCCGTGGATCCTCGGATTGGCTGCCACTTGAACAAACCATGGGACACACCTCCAGCCTGCAGGCTTCTCAAGCATGCCATGGAAGTAAAACTGAAAACGCAGTATACCGCTCCGAGTACTGATCTTTACTCCTAACAATTGTGGTAGGGAAATTCAAAAACCTGTGTTTCGGTAAAAGACATCTCGCGATAAAACTATGACAAATCCGTATTTGATTGGTAGCTAGTTAAGTGCATGTAATACCCTCTCTATTCTTGATGCCTGTGCTGGACTGCTGGTAATTAACCTGGAGGAGGAAAGTCTTGTCGAAATGAGTAGTGTTTCTTCCGTTAGTGACAGACCGTGGTAAGTTTACTAAATTGTATCGGGCAGAGTATGTCTTGCTTAGTATTGTTGATGAAGATGCCTCCTGTGTTCTTATATGTTGTTACTCTTGGAATTCTCGGTTCTGCATTCATGCGAAAGCTCGCGCAAAATTCTTCATTTTCCTATTCCCGGTTTTCTACTGAGTTCCCTTTGCCAGCGAGAGAAACAGAAAAAACACTTCATGGACTAAGCCCACCATTAGAAACGCATGGTGCATAAATGACTGCTAGTAACAGCAGTTTTTTTGTTGACAGCAAATGAGCAGCATTGGTCGATTTCACTGTGTTCTTGTTCTTTTTGGGAAGGCCTGACCATTCCAAGACGCTCTAAGATAGAGCCACAAGCTTGTTGAGTCAGCGAATGAACCATAAGTAATGATACGGTATTAGAATTCCGATATGAATTATGAGAGCAGGGAAAAAGCAGGGCAACTTCTACCGCACCGGTACCATAGAATTTTCCTGAGAAACGTTCAGGAAAAAGAGCAGAGGTTATATCTTCCTCAATCATGAAGATCGTCCCAGCAGGAAAAACAAAAAGAAGAAGAAAATAAACAACAGAAAATAGAAAACGGAAAAACAAAATTGCGGCCAATAGTGCAGAGTTATTAGGGCATACTCCAATCTTCAAGCAGATTCTTGAGTCTTGCCTTTTTCATCCTCTTCTGCAGATTTGTGTGATTCCCAAAAGCCCGTATTTCACGGCAGATTTAACGTAGGCAACAGTTCTTGAATCAGAGGGCATCGTATTTGGCTTGTGGCGGTGGCCGGGGTTTACATAGCCTCTTCGACTTGTGGAACTTGTAAAGTGAGGTTATGCAAGTAAGAAAGGCTAGGGGCGGAGAGTAACGTTACTAGGAATTGGAGAAGAGAAGTTTCCATAAGAGCTTGCGGACAGACGCTAAGCCTTGGATAAGTATTTGCGGGTGCTTCTTTGGTACGAGAAGGAGGTATTTATACACAACTAGATGAATGCCCGTGCTTATGCGCTTGATAGAATTACTGGATTACAATAATAATTGTTGATAAATAACAAAAATGACCGAGGTAGTAAGTTGAAAAAATTAATATTTTAAATTTGAGAACACAATCTAAGTCATAAACTCTAATTAGTATCAATATTTCTTCTCAACTTTCATTTCTTCTTGCTCAAAAGACCGTTCTTTCTTTTTTTATTGATTCCCATCGTGTTTAGAAGGATTTCGAATAACTATAGAAATTAAAATTGTTCTTCAAAATTTTTTGAGATAATTATTGAAAGTAGAGCTTTTCTCAATTAAAGTTACTTCTCTAGAAGTTAAAATGCAGCTACGCAAAGTCCACCATGACATACTTATGTCTTATGACTTCCATTAGTGCAATTCTTTCGATGTTCCATAATCGCCGTGGCTAATTGACATTTAGACATTTAGTCACAATTTCACTCGTGGTTACATGAAAGACCATGCAATCAAGGCTCAAATATCATTTGCTAAGAAAATACGCTACAACAACAGACAAACTAGAAGAATTTCATGGACATGAAATCAACATTTGAACGAGAATTATTTGTCGATAAACTAAAAAACTTAATAAATTAAAGTACAGGACAAATCAATAAATGTCACATGTGCCGAACTTATTAGATTGGATCAATAATTGTTTAAGGTGTCGAAATATAATAATATTTCACATCTTTATCAATGAAAGTCTAACCCAAACTTAAAAAATGGTGTACCAGCGACGGCGTGTACCTATACCTATATACGGTAATCAATGAAGATATTTCGGTCTCTATCGGTGCTCTCTCCCCAAACCTTAACAACCACCGGAACAAAACAGCCGCCGCTACCCCCGCGCGTCCAGCTTCGCTTGGGCACGTCTGGCGGCGATTTCTCCTCCCCTACTCTGATACCAAAACAAAACAGTCGCTGCTACCGCCGGCGCGTCCAGCTTCGGCTAGGCACTTCCGGCGGCGATTTCTCCTCCCCTACTCTGATAGATCCTTCACCCTCCTTCCTCTGTTTCTATCAGCCTCTCAGTTCTCAACCCGTAAATTCGACTCCATCTCCCTCTGATAACAATAATTATTTAGACGTAGTGCAACCAATTCTCGGGAACTTCTATGTAATCGCGACCGTTAGATCATTGAATTCGTTTCATTAATAGGAAGGATTTGATGGTCCTAGTTAGGTGGGTGCAGGAGCTCCTTGAAAAAATCTCAACAATTAGGCAGTACAAGTAGATAAGTTCGCGTTAATTATTAAACTATACATTTGGTCCTTTAAATTTAAATAATTTTTTATTTTTATCATTTTTCTAATTTTTTATCGTTTAAATTCCTATACCGTTGAGTATTTTTCTATTTCAGTCCTTTTTCTTCTTTTTTTTTATTCGTTTTCATTCTATGCCTTTAATTATTTTTCTATTTTCGTCATTTTATCATATTTTTTATTAGAAAAATGTTTTAACTTTGGTCTTCAACCTTGTAAAGTTATTATTTATTTTAACTAAAAAATGTAAAAAAATGTTTTATTTTAAATTAGGCAGTACAAGTAAAAAAAAAATATTTTTTCAATTTTATCCTAATGTCGCACCTTGTAATGAATAACCTATACAATTTTCATATATTAAAAAGTTAAATTAATAATAATCGAATTATTTGGTTTGATCATTCTGCATGTAGTGCGGATGTAACTCTAATAATCTCTAGTTAGCGAAATGCGAGAGTTTCATTTCGACAACTCTTTAACAGTATAAATTTCATTAATTTTCTATTGTTTTAATTTTAACAAAGTTCACTTAATTATTATCTATAAATATTCACGAATGAGGATTTAAAATTTCCCCCAAAAATTAAAGATTTTCTTAAGTGAATGATTATTTTATATAATCCTATAAATAATCCCACGAAAATAATTAATAATTATAAGAAGATATAGCTCCGCAAATTTATTACTTTCTCTGAAATGGTGCTGCTCTCATGCATCAATATGTTCATTTTTCCGGGCAACTGAGATGGCTAATTGCTAGTACGTGTCTCCACCCAAAATAAAAATTTAATTGTGACTCTCACAAAAAATAAATAGATAGAGAATGAAAGAAATGGAAATTGAAAACTTTATGAATAAAATTAGTAATACTATACAACCTTAATTGTTGAAGTACGATTGGTACCGACTGGGGTTACGATGACTTCAGAAACGAAATGGAAATTACTACCAGAAATTTCGGCATTTCCGAGAAAAAAATCTTCAAAAAATTAGTCCGAAAAGTACATTTTTCAATGGAAAGGTATCATTTCCTACGAATTTCTTAGGGAATTTCGAGGGAAATGATTCCTCGGAAAAGGGATCTCGAAATTTTTTTTCGGGGGATTTAGAATGGGGAATATTAGGATAGATTTTCACGCTACCTAGATGATAAACTACCTAAACCTAATTAAACAATTATAACGATACGAAAAAACAAGCAATTATTGACCCGATTTTGTCGCTGGCCGTCTCATGTGAATAATGCTAATTGGTCTTGTAATGCCTTAGCTATATATATATATATATATATATGGGGAATGGGATTAACTTCCATCAGGGATATTTCTTTTTCAGTTAGAAAAGATGCTCATTAACCTAATATAATGATATAAAAATTCTAATAATTACTAAATGATACAGATAGTCATATAGTGAGTATCAAACATTGAATCTTTTATGCTTAGTTAGGTTTTAGAGTTTATTTTTACCTTTACTTCAATTAACTCTACTTATCTTCAATTCAACAACATAATTGTACTTTTTTCTTTTTATTCAATTTTTAATACTAAATTCTCTCAGTTATTTATTACTTTTTCAACAATTCAACAACACAATAATTACTTTCTCTCAACTATTCATTATTTTTTTGTACTTTTTTCTTATAATTCAATAATACAATCATGACAACTTAGTTAATTATATATATATATATAAATAAAGTTGGAATAGAGTTGAGTTTAACTCAACTCTAATCCCAAACAAGACTTAATTAGCGTGCGTCAGTATGCTACACTCTCTTTAGTTATTTGAGAACTTATTATTTTCAAATGTAATTAGAGCATCTACTAGATATTGTAAACTTATATCTTTTAATATGATGGTCCATTCTTTTGTAAGAAATTTATTAGTTCGAATTTATCAAGAATCTTACTAAATTTGCTTATTGCACCATAGAATTTTCCTATTAAATAACAAGTTATTTTGACAAATAATAAGGATTTTGTTATATTTTCAGGTTAGCCTATTAAGGAATAAAGTTTTCACAGCGTGGATTTTTTCCATTCACAAAATTCGAATCGAGACATTGTTTAAGGGGAACAAATGCGAAATCACTTGAACCAACCCACGTTAGTGGATTTTGTTATTTTTTAAAGTACCATTAAAATTACACTTTTAAGAAGCATTCTTGCCCTAGCAACCCTCTATATATATATATATATATATATATTGTTTTCGGTAAGGGCAACCCTCTATATATTTGGACAAAGTTGTTTGACTATACGGAGCTCTCATGGCAACTTTTGATCTCCTCCAATTCCTAGCAACTTTTCTGTCGGCTCTAGCCCTTCTAGTTTGCATAACCTCGCAATACAAGTCGTACAAATCGAAAAGACTATGCCACCCCCCGCCACCGCCACAAGCCGAAGGCTGCTGGCCAGTCATCGGCCACCTACACCTGTTCCACCAACGTCAGCTCACCCACAGGACCCTATCCAATATGGCTGACAAGTACGGACCGATATTCACCGTAAAACTCGGCTTGCACAGGGCCCTGGTTGTGAGCAGCTGGGAGTTCGCTAGGGAGTGCTTTACCGTCCATGACAAGGCCTTCTCCACCAGACCCATCATTGCCGCCACAAGGCTCATGGGCTACAACTGTGCCATGTTCGGCTTCGCCCCCTATGGGCCTTTCTGGCGTGAAATGCGTAGGATTACCACCACTGAGTTGCTCTCAAATGCCCAACTTGACAAGATGAGACACGTGCGGGCCTCCGAGGTTGAGAATGCTATCAAGGAGCTATACGAACATGCATCGGTAATGTCCCACCTGCATCTTATATTCATCATTATTGTGATGAGTTCTATAGCTCTTATCTGGTTTGTTGCTATATTCCAATAAATATGTATGGATTTGATCGTCAGATTTTTGAAACTCTCGATTCCTCTTAAATCCTCTCGTGATTAAGTGTAGGAAAGAGGCAGCTCTCCTGTGGATATGAAAAGGTGGTTTGGAGACCTGAACCTTAACTTCAGTCTACGCTTTGTCGGAGGAAAGCATTATCAAGATTCCAGGAAGAAAGACCCCGAGTATTGTCGGAGATTGGTGAGGGACTTCTTCAACATGTTTGGTGTTTTTGTGCTGTCTGATGCAATCCCTATGCTTGGCTGGTGGGATATGAATGGGTATAGGAAGTTGATGAAGCAAACCGCCAAAGGAATGGATGCTTTGGTTGGAGGGTGGCTTGAGGAACATAAGAGAAGGAGATTGTCAAGTAAAGAGGGCAAGGAGTTGGAAGATGATGATGAGAAAGATTTCATGGGCGTGTTGATTGACAATCTCGATGGAGCCAGCATATCAGGTTTTGATGCCGATACTATAATAAAGGCGACTTGTGCGGTAAGTACCCCTATAGAATTTTTATGCTTTCCCATATGCATAGTAAGCAGTTAGCTAGACAGATGACTTACAAAGGTCGCTCCAGTAGTACTAATGGAGCTGCAATATATCCGTGACGATAATTAGGCTTTGCATAAATGACCTTCCTCAAAAGAGGTTAAGTATATTATGAAGATATATAATATTAACCCCAAGGTTAGCACAAGTGGTTAGGACGTGTGTACGCTTTGTGTGTAGTTCATAAGATTGTAGGTTTAAATCTCCCTTGCGCACGTAGCTACTAGTGAAGCTATCCACACATATGCTTGCACATGGACTTACCTAGATCCATGAATCTGCGGGTGTTCATGGGTTTGGGAGCGGAAACTCCTCCTTAAAAAGGAAGATATATAATATTATATGCTGCGGTGGGTTGTCCGGATATGCTTGGCGAAATCCTAACCCAATCTCTATCCTGCTGTCACCAATAAAATGAATTTAGTATATTATAGAAATCCTATCTCACTCTTTTTCCAGCTTACCAGACGTGACCATCTATGCTTTGGCTTTCATAAGAGAATAATCTCCCCAATACGCAACTCAGCTTTGAGAAAGAGATCTCAATGAGCCAAGCTGTTAATTGGCCTCGAAAACACTGAGGGGCCAGTCTTGTCAGGTCAATCTTGGTACGGTGAGAGGCCAGATGTAGCTGGAGCCGCCCCTTGGGGTGGTGAGGTCGCTATCAGGATAATTTTTTGGAAATCAACCCATTGATACAATGAGCATATATAGCTAGGAACGGAGGGAAAAAAAGGACATGTATGGTCCTAATTGGCCTTGGCACTTCAAATTCAAATCAAACAAACAAGATAATAGTCAAAGCTCCAAGTGCTTCTTTCCACTTGACTAATTTGTCTTTTCTGCCACGACTTACTGGTTAATATTTTCCTTCTTCTGGATAAACAACATTATCCCAGCTATACTCGAAAGTATGCGTTGACAGCTTGTCGTTTTAGTGAGATGAACCATATATCTAACAGCCAGGGACCGGGGAATGAAATAAAGGACCGAAAAATTTATCAGGGAGAATTTAATTCGAAGTCTCTTAATTCTAAATAATGCTAGCTGGAACGGAGGTTGTCTTTGCTCTCTCTCTTCACAGGAGGAGAGAGTGGGAGATCATTTGGGTGGTGGTGGTCCCGATACAGGCCGGCAGCCACCATTGCCTAGTCACGATGGCTAACGATCCTTAAGACCGCTGGCAATCTCGCCTGAAACTGTAGTGACCGAGTCAGGGCCACCACCATCCCCCTAACCTTCTCAGATAGTTTGATCCGCCTTTCTTTTTTTTTTCCCCTTAATTTTTTAAAAAATAATATAAAATGTAGTTGATGCTAAAGTTGACAAAAAGAAATTTCTGAGCCTTTTTATAAATAGAATACTAAATAATATAAGATTTATAACAATTATCTCACTAGATAAGATTAACATAATTAAATAAATACTTATTTCATGGAGCACTTTAAAAAATCAGCACTTAAAATTAAGTTAAAATGATTGATAAAAAAATTAAGTTAAGAAAAATCACATTATACAAAAAGATATTCTTCGTGATCCAATTTCAGTGTGCATATATATCACCCAAAGAGAAAGAAAAAGGAAAATCCAGATTTATAAAGATCGAGTTAAGGTCCAATTTTATGTGCCTATATCGTCATATATTTCTACGAGCATGAGTCATGTGGCCTAATAAAACGACACAAACAACTTGATTATGCATCTCCATATCAAAATCGATAATTCCAGGATAAAATTTAGGATCTCATGAAAATGATATCCTACATTGAAGGACAAATGGATTTTAACCTCGTCGGTTCGTCCTCTGTGATAGATTCTTAACTAGAGCAAATATGGGTGGACATATTGATTTATGAGGCCAAATGCACCGGAATTTCTCTAATTTTATTGCTGATTACCTGCAACGATCTGCAATTCTCATGCCAGAATCTTCTGATAGCTGGAAGCGACATTACCATGGTGGTGCTGACGTGGGCTCTATCACTGCTGCTCAACAACGGGGATGCCTTAAGGAAAGCCCAGGAAGAGTTGGACATCCATGTTGGAAGGGACCGGCGCGTGGAAGAATCCGACATCAGAAACCTTGTCTACCTGCAGGCTGTTATCAAGGAAACCATGAGACTGTACCCGCCAGGTGATACAAGATTGGTTAAGAGAAGGTTTCATGAGACCATGTTGTTCATTCTAATTTGTAACATTAACTGCTCTGTCGTGTTGTCACTCCAGCTCCTGTCCTTGGGCTCCGAGAAGCCATGGAAGACTGCACCTTTACCTCATCGGGCAGCAGCTACCACGTCTCAGCAGGCACACGGCTGTTAGTGAATATACATAAGATCCAAAGGGACGAGCGAGTGTGGCCAGAGCCAGACAAGTTCATGCCAGAGAGGTTCCTGACTGAGGCCCATAGGGACGTGGATGTCAGAGGGCAGAGCTTTGAGCTAATGCCATTTGGGTCTGGGCGTAGGGCTTGTGCTGGGATCGGCTTGGGTCTAGTTCAGATGCACCTCGCCCTGGCCAGTCTGTTGCAGGGCTTCAATGTAAGTACGGTTGGGAATACGAGGGTGGACATGACAGAGAGCTCCGGGCTGACCAACTTCAAAGCAACCCCACTTGAAGTTTTGGTGACTCCAAGGCTTAACTCCGAGCTCTACAGATAATAGACTGAAGATCCTACGCAATTACGCGCACTTCTCAACCTCGTACTAAGGTTTTATATATGAGTGATGTCTGACGGCTCTGATCTGAATGTGCAGCTTGAGAGTGCTTTTCTTTCCAGGAACACTTCATTCAGCATTATGTTTGCTAGACTTTCGGGTGTTTCATTGTTAGAAAATCGAAAAGTTGTGCGAAATAATTTTCAATAAACTTAAAGTTATATTTAATTTCCGGGATATAACTTAATTTCTTTTTCCAGACTTTTCTGAGTTGGATTGACTTAGATGCCATGTCAGGGACATATTATCAATTTTTAATATCATCTTCCTCCAATTGAAACAAACACAGCAATTGAAACTAGTGCAATTCCATTCATCCTTCTCTTTTTCTGATTTTTCTTAACAGTTTCTTAGAACAAAATCTATGAAGGCAAAAAAAGAATAAGAGGAAGAAAAGTAAAAATAAAATAAAATAAAATAAAAAATCAAACGAAGAAGAAGATGAAGAGCGGCAACACATCTCTTCTTCCCCTTCTTCCTGAATCCAAGCAAAAATTTGACGTGGTGGTATCTTGTTCTATATGATGAACATATGTATTTGCAGAATCACCTTTAATGCAAAGAATGCAAAGAATTTCAGCTCCAAAATTATATGTGTATGAAAATTCAATTTCACAATACACTTCGTCGAAAAAAAAAAGAGAAGAAGAAATGGCAGAGAAAGAAGTGCATTTCGGACATTTCATCATGCTTCTCGAATTTTTCTTGCGACTGCTTTCAAGTGGATTGATTACCTCCTTTGCCCGTTTCCAATTAAATTTCGTGTTCTGTTCGGGAAGGGGTTGCATTGTCGTTTTCGCCCTTACTATTCTTAGTCAAAGCTATCCCAATTGGGGATTCAATATATCTTAGCTCGGGTTTGATAAATTCACCTCTTAATTGTTATTTGTAAAAGGGTAAAGTATTTGTAGGCGCTGCTAATTAGACTTTGGTTTGTATAATGGAAATTTGGTTTTGCTTATATATACTTTAATTCTGGACGAAGCGATGAAGAGATGTCCTGCGATTGCTGTTCATCCTCATCTTTGATGCTTCTTCGTTTCTTCTTTTTCCTTTTTAATTTTTTTTCTTAGAATTTGTTAAATTAAATCCAGGAGTGAAGGATAACGGGCTATAATTTTTGAATCAGGTTCATTTCACGCCTTCCGATGGCACTATAGACCTTCCTATTTGTCTTGTAATGCACAAATATTTATTTTGCTTGGAGTCACAGTTGTACACATCTACCCATAAAAACATATAAAATTGTAGACTTTTCAAACTTGGCAAAGACAGTACGGCATGTTAAAATACTCTTGCAACTTTTTTCATTATGTTTTCCTTTAATCATTTATTATTATATTATATGCTTTGTTCATTTTCCAAAACAAAAAATATGTAAAAAGAAAAGGCAAGTTTGTTTTGTTAGGCACTTAAGGTTTGTTTTGTTAGGCGCTTAAAAAATAATATCTTTTCCTTTTTTCGATGTAAATTCTGCTATTCAAAAACTCAATTGGATCTCGACGAATTCAGTTAAGCTGGGTCGGCTCACTAAGTGGTAACGCTCTACCAATGTGGATATTTTGCATTCACAAAAACTCGAACCCGATACCTTACTTAAGCGGAATAAGTATCGAACCGCTTGAACCAATCCATATTAATATAACTTTAATAATTTCATCTATTATTTGTTATTAATTCAATTTTAATTTATAATCATAGAAAAGGACAAAACACTTTGTAATTACCTTTTCCTTATATTACCTAGGCATTTTAAAAATAAAATTAATCTATGAATATGGATCATATAATTGAAATATATGCAAAATTCTAAAAGTTTTGGGTATTTTGAGAGACTAATAATTATTCTTTTCAGGATTATATAATTGTTAATTTTGTTGTACTTTAATAATTTAATTTAAAAAATTATTTTTATTTCAATTTTTCATGAATAATAAAGAAAGAGAAAATTTTTGTAATTACCTTTCTATTATATTAGGCATTTTTAAAATAAAAATAATTTATGGATTGATTGATAATTGCAAATGGATTGATTATATAATTGTAATATAAACACTATAAACTTCTGAAGTTTTGGATCGTGAGAGACAAACAAATATTGATGTTTTGGGTGATATACAAACAAATATATCTTTTCGAGTGATGTACAAATAAATTTTCTTCTTTTGGGCGTGGATAATCTAGAAAATTCTAAGGAGAAATTGAGGGAAGTGCACAAGGAGTGCTAGAAGAAAAAGGTCATTACCAACAGCTTATGGAGGCCAGACCCATATAAAATAGTGCGAATTTGGAGTACATTGTTCTCATAGAGTGGTTATATATCAGGCAAAATTCATGGGTACAATTTATAGAAAGAGTAAAATAGACTATAATCTTCACCCGAAAAAAAAACTATGATCTAGTACCCAAAAAAAATTATGATATCAAAAAAGAGTGTTGTGCGGTGGCGTATGTCATCGTCTGATAACGAAGAAATTCCATGTTCGATACCCACCTAGCTATTCGGATTTCTGCTTCATAGTACTAGGCCTCGTGCCCCTTAGTCTACAATTGCAGAAATCTCACCATTACATAAAAATATCATTCTTTTTCTAACCAAATAGCTATTTATGTATGACTGTATCGATATTGTATTATACATGGCAATAACTCGACTCGATGGATCCGTGCATGTGCGGGAATCTATATATGTACTCTTCCTCGTACCAAGAACTCACAGTTTCCTTGCCCAACATATGCTATATTGTCAGACAACGTTGTTTGACCACACAAAGCTCTCATGGAAACCAGCTTTGATACTGTCCCTCAATTCTTAGCAACCTTTCTCTCCGCCCTAGCCGTTCTAGCTTGCATAACCTTACTCTGCAAGTCCCACAAGTCAAGAAGGCCATGCAACACCCGGCCACTGCCACAGCCCGAAGGCTGCTGGCCGATCATCGGCCATCTCCACCTGTTCCACAAACAACAGCTCACCCACAAGACCCTGTCCAATATGGCCGACAAGTATGGACCAATATTCACTGTAAAACTCGGCTCACACAGAGCCCTGGTTGTGAGCAGCTGGGAGGTCGCCAGAGAGTGCTTTACCGTCCATGACAAGGTCTTCTCCACCCGACCCATCATTGCCGCCACAAGGCTCATGGGCTACAACTGTGCCATGTTTGGCTTCGCCCCCTACGGGCCTTACTGGCGTGAAATGCGTAGGATTGTCATGGTTGAGTTGCTATCAAATGCGCAACTTGACAAGATGAGGCACATGAAGGCCTCCGAGGTTGACAATGTGATCAAGGAGCTCTATGAACATTCATCGGTAATATCTTCCATTATTGTTCAGAAGTATTTGGTTTAGTCGATATATAATACGTTGAGAACTGTGATTTGCTTTGTTGCCCTAATAATTAACCATATTTAGTTCATTAATTAGAAAGGTTACCTCTTGGAATATAAATGATAGATCGAACGATATCGTGTGGGCATGTCAGTATTTTTTTGATAGGTCATGTAGGCATGTTAGTATGCTCATGCACTTTTGCGTCTTTCCTCTTCAATCATCTCTCAATTTTTAACTGTAGGTAAGAGGCAGCTCTCCTGTGGACATGAAAAGGTGGTTCGGAGATCTGAACCTTAACTTCAGTCTGCGCTTAGTAGGAGGGAAGCAATATCGAAATTCTGAGGAGAAAGACCCCGAGTACTGTCGGAGATTGGCGAGGGACTTCTTCAACATGTTTGGTGTTTTTGTGCTGTCTGATGCAATCCCCATGCTTGGTTGGTGGGATATGAATGGGTATAAGAAGTTGATGAAGGAAACTGCCGAAGGAATGGATGCTTTGGTTGGAGGGTGGCTAGAGGAACATAAGAGAAGGAGATTGTTGAGGAAAGAGGGCAAGGAGTTGGAAGATGATGATGAGAAAGATTTCATGGCTGTGTTGATTGACAATCTCGATGGAGCCGGCATGTCGGGTTTCGACGCCGATACTGTAATCAAGTCGACTTGTGCGGTAAGTAATTCCATCCTATTATAGAATTTTTCATTAAGCTATATGATATCCTATATAGTAAACAATTAGAGAGTGAGATTACTTCAAAGGATCGGTGGAATATAGTATTGAGCTTTGATTAAGAGGATAGGCTTTGCATAAGTGACCTTCCTCAATAGGTTAAGGAAATTATGAAGACATTATATATCCTTTGGCTTTCATAACAGAATATATAATCTCCATATACTCAACTCAGCTTCGACAAAGTGATCTCAATGAGCCAAGCTGTGGCCTCAACAATGCCGAGAGGACGGTCATGTAAGAATAATCTTGGTATGACGAGGCCAAATGCAGCCGGACCTGCGACACCCCTTGTGGTGGTGAAGGTCACTATCCGGATAATTTCTTGGAAATTAACCCATTAATATTAGACATATAAATTCATGGCCCTAATTGGCGTTGGCACTTAAAATATCAATCGAACAAACAAAAGTGTAGTCAGTGTTCCAAGTGCTTCAACTTGACTAATTTGTCTTCTGCCATGATTTACCAGTCAACATTATCGTCTTTTGCGTAAACGGCATTATCCTTGCTAGTCAAAAGCATGCATTAACCTCAATAGAGGGTATAACGCATTGGCGCACCTCTCGCCTATCAAGAAGTCTTAAGTTCAATATTCAGTAGGATTGCTTGTGCCCATTTATTAAATATTTAAGATTTTTATTTCAATATATTAGGCCACTGTAACAAAAAAAAGCATGCATTAACATTCAACCAAAGGAAAAAAAAAAGCATTAACAGCTTGTCGATTAACCATTCCTGTTTGACCCTTTTATCCATTCTCGGTTATGAGGAAGTCCAAAGACCCATAGGAAAAGGGATAGGGGAAATAATACTACGAGAAA
Organism: Punica granatum; assembly: GCF_007655135.1. Taxonomy (NCBI): domain Eukaryota; kingdom Viridiplantae; phylum Streptophyta; class Magnoliopsida; order Myrtales; family Lythraceae; genus Punica; species Punica granatum. The sequence continues at coordinate 7,393,238 of NC_045129.1, forward strand.
TTTCACCTATGAAGATTAAATACTGAAATTTTCGATGATATGTGTGCCTAAGCCATTGCACTTCATTCTTTTTTTTTTCCCGATTACAATGGAAGCTCATGGGCCTAACACAATGAAATATAAATCTTATTAGTTAATAAAGGAGTACGGATAATCCCATTAAATATCGAACATCCACTTCATTCCTTTTTAGATTGCGCCTTCTTCATAATCCAATTCATGTGTACGTATTTATCAGAGAGAGAGGAAAAAGAAAAGTCAAATTCATGAACATCCACATTGTCATATATTTCCACGAGCATGTTGTATGGAAAAGCAAAATGGACACAAATAAATTGTTTGTGCATGTCGATATCAAAGTGGAAAATTCCATGAGAACATATGGGGTCTTGTGAAAATGATATCCGATAGAATATATCGAATACAATATCCTACAGTGACGGACCAATCGATTTTGACCTTGTAGCGTGTCTAGATTCTTAATTAGAGGATGTACGGCTTCACATACTAATTATGAGTCCAAATATTGCACCGGTACTTCCCAAATTTTCTTGCTAGATTATTCATTACAAAAATTTTACAATTTCCATGACAGAATCTTCTGGTAGCTGGAAGTGACACTGCCATGGTGGTGCTAACATGGGCCCTGTCGCTGCTGCTCAATAACCGCGATGCGTTAAGGAAAGCCCAGGATGAGTTGGACATCCATGTTGGAAGGGATCGGCGTGTGGAAGAATCCGACATCAGAAACCTCATCTACCTGCAGGCAGTCATCAAGGAAACCATGCGACTGTATCCGCCAGGTGACAAGGACATATATAGAAGGTTTCGTAAGACTATGTTGCTCTTTTTAATATTTGTAATATTTCTATCTGTCACTGCACCAGGCCCAATCCTTGGACTCAGAGAAGCCATGGAAGACTGCATCTTTACCTCCTCGGGCAGCAGCTACCACATCCCAGCAGGCACACGGTTGTTGGTGAATGTATATAAGATCCAGAGGGACAAGCGAATGTGGCCAGATCCAGAGGAGTTCAAGCCAGAGAGGTTCTTCACTGAGGCCCATAGGGACGTGGATGTTAGGGGTCAGAGCTTTGAGCTAATGCCATTTGGGTCGGGCCGCAGGGCTTGTGCGGGTATTGGCTTGGGTATAGTTCTGATTCACCTTGCCCTGGCTAGTCTGTTGCAGGGCTTTAATGTAAGTACGGCTGGGAATGCAAGCGTGGACATGACAGAGAGCTCCGGCCTGGCTAATTTGAAGGCAACCCCGCTTGAAGTCTTGGTGACTCCAAGGCTTAACCCCAAGCTCTATGGACAATAGATGGACGATCCTATGCCATTATGTGCACATTACGTACCTCATTGTAATATTAAGGCGCGTCACTTACAAGTGAAGTAATCATCTGCATGTAGAACTTAAGTTTCTTTCATGGAACATTACATACAGGATATATAGTGTTTGCTATATATAAGATATATAGTGCACATTTTATTTCTTATACTGATTGATATTTTTCGGCCAACATGAAGCCTTAACTGCTCTGCGGGGAGTGAGACCTCCATGATAGGATTGCGGTATATCCTCGTAACTCATTCATATTAAATGAAGGGAAATTCGATTATCCCTTGGGGGGATGGTTCCATGGGAACCAACCTCATAGAGACGGATGGAAGGAGGGAGATCCAACGATTTATAGGGGCACCCCCTCCTATCGAGGGACCATAGAAAACGACAATGAATGAAAGAAGACCGTGCAGATCATCAGAAATATATATGTCTTCATTACCATCGAGCTCCTCTCAAATGAAACGCCCAACTCGACAAAAAGAGGCACACGGACTTCCGAGGTTGACAATGTTGACAATGTGATGAAGGAGCTCTATGAACATGCATCAGTACATTTATACCTGCATCTGGCTCTATTCTCAATATTATTTTGACGTATGTGATTTGGTCTAATGGATATATAAGGAATTTATAGCTGTGATTTGGTATGTCAGCCCACAAAATATATATAGTTCTTTAATTATGTAGATATGTTAAACTACGAGATTCTTTTTTTTTTTCTGGTGAACTGTATGTATGAATTTGATTTTTTACGATGTTTATAGTCTTGATGTACTGTCATCTGCATATATTAGTATGCTCCGTTTGCGTCTTTCCTCTTCGAGGCACATGAGGGCCTCCGAGGTTGACAATGTGATCGAGGAGCTCTATGAACATGCATCGGTAATATCTTCCATTATTGTTCAGATGTATTTGGTTTAGTCAATATATAATACGTTGAGAACTGTGATTTGGTTTGTTGCCCTAATAATTAACCATATTTAGTTCATTAATTAGAAAGGTTACCTCTCGGAATATAAATGATAGATCGAACGATATCGTGTGGGCATGTCAGAATTTTTTTGATAGGTCATGTGGGTATTACGATTCTCTAGAATATTCTGATTTTCTTTGCTTCCTTTCACCATATATGCAGCAACTTCGGGCCCTGTCTCCTGAGCACGAACTACCATTCTTTGCCGTTCATCATGAATAACCATTTGAAAGATTCGATTAAGCGAAGGAAACGGCTCAAGGTTGAGTATATTCGACCTAACCGTTGAAAATTCAGAGTTCAAACCCATTAAGAATTGATGAGCTTTCTCCTTCTCCCTTTGTGTAGCTCGGGTTGCTCCCATCCCGCATACACACGCACAGGTACAAGCGGTGTCTTCAAGGAGATGATCAAGCTCGTCCCACAATCCTTTGAGCAACGAGAAATACTCCGAGGCAAGTCTCCCTTCCTGCCTTAAGAGACATATTTCACACTTCAATTGATAAATACGAGTTTCGTTACCTTGGGAAAACCGTTGTTTCAGGTCATCCCAGAGAACTCTTGCGTTCTCGATGCAGGCAATGCTAGGTTGAAGATCTTTCTCCAATGTGTTTGCGATCCATGTGACGACTGTCGAATTTGCCATCACCCATAGAGCCCTCGAGTTAAATGAGACTTGGACTCTCACTTCATTACCTCCAGGCAAAAATCCCATTAGTTGCAAGTGGGTTTACAAAATCAAGCGGCGAGCTGACGGATCTGTTGAGCGATACAAGGCCCGTCTCGTGGCAAAAGGGTTCACGCAGGTTGAAGGAATTGATTTTCATGAAACTTTTGCTCCAGTCGCTAAGCTCGTGACTGTCCGCTGCTTTCTTGCCGTTGCAGTAGCTAAGCAATGGGAAATTCATCAAATGGATGTGCACAATGCATTTCTTCATGGTGATCTGGACGAAGAAGTGTACATGTCTCCTCCACCTGGTCTTTGTTCTACTCAACCAGGACAAGTTTGTCGACTTCATAAATCTCTATATGGGCTTCGCCAAGCATCTCGGAGTTGGTTTTCTAAACTGGCTGACGCCTTATACACCTTTGGCTTCAAGCAATCTAGAGCAGATCACTCACTTTTCACCTTCTCTAGAGGTACGGTGTTTCTTGCAGTGCTTGTTTATGTGGACGATCTTATCATTGCTGGGAACTCGTCTAGGCAATGTGCATCATTCAAGGAGTATCTCAGTTCATGTTTTCGCATCAAAGACTTGGGATTTTTGCGATACTTTCTTGGAATTGAGGTATCTCGCATGGATTCCGGCTTATTTCTCTGTCAACGCAAGTACGCCCTAGATATCCTATTTGAATGCGGGATGTTAGGATCACGGCCGTCCGATTTTCCTATGGAGCAGAATCATCGTCTTGCGTTTAACTCAGGGGATGTTCTCTCTGACCCGGGTTGTTATCGCCGTCTAGTAGGAAGACTTCTTTATCTCACAATAACCAGGCCGAAACTTAGTTACTCTGTTCAGATTCTAACTCAATTCATGCAGAATCCTCGACAAGATCATTGGGATGCTGCTATTAGAATACTGCGCTATATCAAACAGTCGCCTGGACAAGGCATTTTTATCCGGCCGAATTCTCTCGAGCTATCTGCCTTTTGTGATTCTGATTGGGCCAGTTGTCCCATGACAAGGAGGTCTCTGACGGGTTATTTCATCACTCTTGGAGGTAGCCCTATCTCTTGGAAGACAAAGAAACAAACTACTGTCTCTCGTTCCTCTGCCGAGGCCGAATATAGGGCAATGGCTGCTACGGTCAGTGAAGTAATATGGTTGCGCAGTCTATTATATTCTCTCGGAGTTCTATCATCCCGACCTACTCAGCTTTTTTGCGACAATCAGGCAGCATTACATATTGCTGCGAATCCAGTATTTCACGAACGGACCAAGCACATTGAAATTGATTGTAACTTTATTCGAGACCATATTCGCTCCAACACCATCACTACCGCTCATGTCTCCACGAAGTACCAATTAGCGGACATTTTTACTAAAGCATTAGGCCGAGAGCGTTTTCGTTTTCTTCTCAGCAAGTTGGGCGTTCGGAACCCTCACGCTCCAACTTGAGGGGGAGTATTACGATTCTCTAGAATATTCTGAGTATCTTGTGTCATTATGTACATATTAGTATTTTCGGCTAGTTACTTATAGTTTCCTATTTCTCCTTGTACTTGGTCCTATATGTACACGTTCTCATTAGTAATAACATTGACAGACAATTGTCCATTCAGTTATCTCTTGTAAGTTTTTAGTGGGCATGTTAGGGTGCGCATGCACTTTTGTATCTTTCCTCTTCAATCATCTCCCAATTTTTAACTGTCGGTAACAGGGAGCTCTCCTGTGGAACTGAAAAGGTGGTTCGGAGATCTGAACCTTAACTTCACTCTGCCCTTAGCCGGCGCTAAGCAATATCGAGATTCTGGGGAGAAGGATTGGGAGCCTTGCCGGAGATTGGTGAGGAACTTCTTTAACATGTCTGGTGCTTCCTTGCCATCTGATGCATTTCCCTGTGCTCGGTTGGTGATGAATGGGGATATGAGAGATCCATGAAGGAAACTGCCGACGAAATACATGCTTTGATTGGAGGGTGGCTTGAGGAACATAAGAGGAAGAGGGTGTTGAAGAAAGAGGGTAAGGAGGTAGAAGATGATGAGAAAGATTCATTGATGTATTGATTGACAAACCTTGACGGAGTCAAATTTTCGGTTTCGATTCGATACTATAATAAAGGCGACTTGCATGGTATGAAAGTACTCTCCTCTATCATAGAATTTTTGTTGGAGAAAAAATGGTGATGTGAGAGGACACAATGTCCCACATCGGTTGAAAAGAAAAAAAATGGGGAAGTTTATGAAAGACAAAGACTCAGTACAGGCAAAGGGAAGAAATGGAGTCAAAGAAAAGGAGACGGTGAAGGCTTCAAGTTAGTAGCAAGATCAGAAGGCTCCAGTACTCAAGATCAAAGCAAGAAGGGAAAGCAGACCACTTGCAAGCATTGTGGGAAAACGAATCATCCCCACTACAGATGCTGGAGAAGACCAGATGTAAAATGTAGAAAATGTCATAAAATGGGCCATATCGACAGATTCTACAAGGAGAAGAGCACACAACAACAAAATAAAGCTCAAGCAGCACAGAAAGTTGAGCACTTATTTGTTGCATCCTGCTATGCCTCAAGTACTGCAGGTAGTGGTTGGCTCATGGATAGTGGTTGCACAAACCACATGACCAGTGACAGAAGACTATTCAAGGAGTTTGATGGCTCATTTTCTACAAAGGTGAGGATTGGAAATGGAGACTACATTGCTGTGAAAGGAAGAGGAACTGTGGTGATTGAAGGTCATACTGGTGCCAAGGCAATCACTGGTGTGCTCTATGTGCCAGAGATAGACCAGAACTTGTTAAGTGTTGGTCAGCTAGTTGAGAAAGGGTATAAGGTCATGTTTGAAGGAAAAGAGTGTTTGATTTCTGATGTAAGTGGCCAGGAGCTGTTCAGGATACCTATGCAGGATAAATGTTTCTCTTTCAATCCTTTGGAAGGGAAGCAAGTTGCCTACAAGACACAAACCGAGGCTATAGAGATTTGGCACAAAAGGCTGGGGCACTATCAGTAAGGGCCTGGTGTAGAAGAATGAGATGGCTAAGGGTCTGCCAGTCATGGAGGAACAGGATTCCACCTGCAAAATCTGTTTACTCGGCAAGCAAGCAAGAATTCCATTCAAGGGAGCAAGCAGGAGAGCTACTGAGAAGCTTGAACTGGTGCACTCAAACGTGTGTGGTCCTATGTTAGAAGCCTCTCTAAATGGAAGCAGGTACTTTATAACTTTCATTGATGACTTCACCAGAATGTGTTGGATCTATTTTCTGAAAGCTAAGTCAGAAGTTGCTGAGGTGTTTATAAAATTTAAGTGCTGGATTGAGAATCAATGTGGTAGAAGGATCAAGGTACTCAGATCAGACAATGGTACTGAGTATACCTCAAACAAGTTTAAGTGCCTTTGTGATGAAGCAGGCATAGAACGTCAGTTTACTGCCCCATATTCTCCACAGCAAAACGGAGTAAGTGAGAGAAAAAATGGAACTATAGTGGAAATGGCAAGGTGTCTTATGCAGGAGAAGGACATGCCACTAAAGTTCTGGGCAAAGGCAGCAAATACTACTGTCTTTCTGCTCAACAGGCTCCCTACAAAAGCCTTGGAGAAGAAGACACCCTATGAGGCTTGGCACGAGATGAAGCCATCTGTGAAGAATTTAAAGGTATTTGGTTGTGTATGCTACACACATGTGCCTTAGGAAAAGAGAAGGAAACTAGATCAGAAGTCTAAGCCTGGTGTGTTTGTTGGGTATAGCCTGCAGTCTAAAGCCTATAGAGTATTTCAATCTCAAACTGAGAAGGTGATAATTAGTAGGGATGTCACCTTCTTGGAAGAGAAGAAGTGGAACTGGAAAGAAGGCAGTAAGGGTGAGAAGAGTGTAACTCAACAGTGCTGGTCACCACAACTGTCAAGTGAGAAAATGGTAGAGATAGAAGACTATGTTGATGATTATCCAATAAGGGGCACTAGACCACTGCCTGAGATATATGAAAGATGCAATGTTGCAGTGCTCGAGCCATCATGTTTTGAAGATGCAAGAGCAGATCAGAAGTGGATGGTTGCAATAAAGGAGGAGCTGGGCATGATAGAAAAGAACCAGACCTGGGAGTTGGTTGATAGACCTCAAGACAGGAAGGTCATAGGAGTGAAATGGGTGTACAGGACCAAATTAAATTTTGATGGTTCTGTCAACAATTATAAGGCCAGACTTGTGGTAAAGGGCTATGCACAAGTTTGGGGAGTAGACTACTCAGAGACTTTTGCTCCTGTGGCCAGACTTGACACCATCAGATTATTAATTGCAGTTGCATCAGAGAAGAGCTGGAAAGTATACCAGCTGGATGTTAAGTCTGCATTCCTTAATGGTGTGCTCGAAGAAGAAATTTATGTTGAGCAACTTGAAGGTTTTTGGGTCAAGAATCAGGAAGACAAAGTGTACAAGTTGAAGAAGGCACTGTATGGTTTGAAGCAAGCTCCCAGAGCCTGGTATAGTAAAATGGATGAGTATCTGAGAAACTTGGGCTTTCAAAGAAGTTTGAGTGAGTTTACTCTATATGTGAAGAAGGCTTGCAGCAGTGAGATTGTGATCTCTTTATATGTGGATGACCTGCTTGTGACAGGAAATGATGAAGTTCTAATCAGAGAGTTGAAGCAAGATCTGATGAAGATCTTTGAGATGACAGATCTTGGAGTAATGGCCTACTTTCTAGGTATGGAGATAAAGCAGACTCAGGGAGAAATCTTCATCTGTCAAAGAAGGTATCTGAAGGATATTTTAAAGAGATTTAATATGGAGGAGTGTAGAAGCGTGAAGACTCCTATGGATTACAAAGAGAAGTTGCAAAAGGAGAATGGAACAGAACCAACTGATGAAGCACAGTATAGGAGTTTGGTCGGCTGTCTCATGTACTTAACAACAACTAGACCAGACATTCTATATGTGGTAAGTGTTCTGTCAAGATTCTTGAACTGTGCAAAAGAATCTCACATGATTGCTGCAAAAAGGGTCCTAAGGTATTTGAAGGGAACATCTTGTCATGGAGTTAAGTTCACAAAGAGTAAGGAGTTGAAGTTGTCTGGTTTTCAGACAGTGACTGGGCAGGAAGTGCAGATGACATGAAGAGCACTTCTGGTTACTGTTTCAATCTCGGTTCAGCATGTTTTTCCTGGTGTTCAAAGAAGCAGGAAACAATTGCTCAATCTACTGCTGAAGCTGAGTTCATAGCAGCAATAGCAGCAGCCAATCAAGCACTTTGGCTAAGGAAGTTGATGCAAGATCTGCATTTAAGCTTAAAGGAAGGAACTGAGGTGTACGTAGACAATCAAGCTACTTTAGCTATCTCTCATAATCCTGTTTTTCATGGAAGGACTAAGCATTTTAAGGTGAAGTACTACTTTGTCAGAGAAGTGCAACAAAGTGGTGAAGTAAAGCTTATGTACTGCAGAACTGATGAGCAACTTGCATACATCTTTACTAAGTCTTTTCATGTTGAGAGATTTGAGTTCCTAAGGGAGAAGCTTGGTGTGTGCAGCAGCTTCTGATCCAAGGAGGAGTGTTGGAGATAAATGCATCGGAGCTGTTTTTTGTCTTTTTTTGTTAGTCAAATGTCAGTATCATTTGTTTTTCCTTAGTGGCTATTTTTAAGGAATCAGTTAGCTTGTATTCAGGTGCTTAGTTTTAGCACGGTAGGTGCAGTTATTTTCCAGCTTTATGTTTTAAGTGTTAACTGTTTTTCTTTGTGGTATTGTACTGAAGTTTTCAGATGAATCAGTAGCAGATAGATTTTCCTTTCTCTTAAATTAACACTCTCTCTTTCTCTTCCAAATTGAGTTTGTGCTGGTTTACTGTGAGGATCAAACGGAGAGTTCATTTTCTGTTCTTAGCACAAAATACTGACAGTGCTAAGTACAAGAGGTTTAACAATTTTCCATTAAAAAAGCTCATATCCTATCAAGTGTCTGGACACCGAGATGACCATTCGACCCTTTTCCATAGACTTCAACAAGGAAAAATTCACCAACCTGTATTTCCATTAGGGATGAACAAATCGATTTTAAACTAGTTTTAGAATTTAAATAAGAGTACAGTGGAGACTTTAATTTGTGAGGCCTACTGCACCAGAGCTTCCCCATTTTCTTACTAAACTTTCAGCAACCTGCATTTTCCATGTCAGAATCTTCTGATAGCAGGAAGTGCAGCGACCATGGTGGTGCTAACGCGGGCCTTTGTTACTGCTGCTCAACCACCGAGACCATTAAGGGAAGCTCAGGATGAGTTGGACCTCCACGTCAGAAGGCACAGACCCATCAAAGAATCTGACACCGAAAACCTGGTCTTCCTGCAGGCTGCTGTCAAGGAAACCACGCAACTGTACCCACCAGGTAATATCATATCATTGTTTTGTTCCTTAATAATCTTACTTACGGAAGTCCGTTACCTTTGTAGTTTGCCGTCTATTTCCAGGCCCAGTCCTCGGATTCCAAGAATCCATGGAAGACTGCACCTTTACCTCCATGGGCAGCAGCTAGCATGTGCAAGCATGCACCTACGCACTTGTTGGTGAACTTCTCTAAGATCCATGATGAACCAGTGTGGCCAGATCCAGGTGAGTTCAAGCCTGAGAGGTTCCTTACTGAGAGGCCCATAAGAATGTGGACGTTGGGGGCCAGAGCTTTGAGCTATTGCCGTTCGGGTCCGGGAGGAGGGCTTGTGCCGGGATCGGCCTTGGTCTATGTCTGATACTACTGACCCTGTCTAGCCTGTTGCAGGGCTTTGAAGTGAGTATGGTGGGGAATGCTAATCTGGACATGAACGAGAGCTCCAGTCTGACCAATTGAAGGCAACCCCACTTGAAGTTTTGGTGGCTCCAAGGCTTAACGTCAAGCTCTACGGACAATAGACTGCAGATGCTATTAAATTAGGTGCACCATACAACTCCGTACTAAGTTTTTACATGTGAGTGATGTACTGATCTGAATGTACAGTTTAAAGAGTGCTTTTCTTTCCAGAAACACTAAATTCAGCATTATGTTTGCTAGACTTTCGGGTGTTCTGTCGTTAGAAAATTGGAAATTGACGAAATAAATTTCAATCAACTCAAATTTATATGTAATTTCTGGGATATGACTTACGCTTTGATTTAATCTTCTTTAGCATGGCCGTCCCTCTTTATGTACTTCAACAAAATTTTCAGTTATTGATATAACACATGCTTTTACAGCATATCATTGGATCAATTAGTTGACTCCATTCATCAAGAAAATGAAGACAAAGTTAGTGGATCATTAGTAGCACAGGCCAGCTGATGATCACTTCTTTACCGTGATGGCCTTTTCGATCTGGACTAAAAGCTGAATTTCTTTCTTTGCACAGTTCAAAGGATCATTCTCTACAGACAAGAACTATTTCCATTGGCAAGTTCGTTCCTTTCCCTCTCCAATCATACCATATGAAACCAAAGTAACTGTCTGACTTTCCTAGATCATACCTTCAAAACCCAATAATTATTGGGTTTTTCGATCTCAATGTCCGTGCGGAAAGCCCGAACGAGCACTTCACTGCATGTTTTCCTTTCACCCAGCACAAATTCGAAGAGGCACTTGTCGTTCAACTTAAGTTTATTCGTTGAACAGAAAACTTTCCAACCACTAGAAAAGCCGATCCGTCCTTGAGTCCAGGACATGATTCTCAAAGGCCACTGCTTCCCGTTCTGATCCTGAAGCATCACAACGCTCTCCAGTTTTATGTTGTGCTCCTTCAAAAAAGTTCTAGGAATGCGCTGCAGACAATTGAAGTCATTAGTTCTCCCTTCCAAAAATTCAGACATGGTGTTTTGAATATGTGAGTCCGCTTGATTTCAGAGAACTGGGTATAGCTCCCCAATTATCGCTTCCGAGAACAATGCAAATACGAAAGAGAAAACATATAGACTACAGTTTTCAATATTCTTTATGATTCAAGTATGTCTTTGAAAGCGACTGTGTCAGCATTTGTTTAGTTTTCAAATAAAAAATTTTATTATATCCAACTTAATTCTATTATTTCACGAATTCAACATTATAATCATTACTTTTTTTGTCTTTTTCTCCATTTAATAACAATCTCTCACTTATATTTGTTTCTAACCATTTATATAATCAATTTTTTAATAATAAATTTTTCATATACTTTCACATCTATATATACATATATACATATGTATATATTCTCACACATCCATATATTTGTCAACACTTATAATCATTATACAAAATTAAATTGAGTTGGATCATGATCCAACTCGAAAATCAAACGCAAGCTAATATGGTGTTATGCCCTGAAGAATACACTCTGTCTTATTGCCACGCAATAGTCATATAATGCCAACCACAAACATTCACGAAATACCAAAAATTTGGAACGCAAAGCAACTTAAGTACAAGATCACTTACCATTATCGAATTAGTCGAACTTGTTATAGGTGACACAAAATGAGGGTGCTTCGGAACGAACGGTTTCTCGACTCTGTTTTCACTAGTTCCCCCCTGGAGAGCTCCTATCCTCGGTCTTTTTCTGTGATTTTCATATGGACCTGAGAAGGCATGAAAAAAAGAGCATGAAAATTAAAAAAATGCCAAGAAAAAAAGTCGTTTGATTATTTAAAGATAGGTAAGAGAGCATACTTAATCTACATGTACGTGAACTATGAAGTTTCCTGATGTCTAGGTCCGTATACTTCCGCTTGCAATTTCGAACGGGTCGTTTAAGCCTACCTCCAGCACTCGTCTCTTCTACCCTTTCTTCCACTTGTTCTTCCTCTTCAAGATTAATAAGCAAAGTTTTATTCGCTGCGCAAGCCCTCTTTTTTCTGCACCCATTCTTGCCAAAAATTTTGACATGAAAGACCGAGGTGCTATGGTAATAACTGAAGATGAGAAAATCCCCGAACCCAAGAGAATGGTCAGTGACGAATTCCTCCCAACCGTTCTTTATAAACAGCTTGCTCCCAACTTCTTTTAACTGAACACTCCAAGACCGGCCTGCGTGATCCTTAAGGGTGGCCTGGTTGGGTATTTTGCCTTTGAATTGCTTCAGAAAGTCCGATGGAATTAGCTGTAAAAGAGGCAGTCCACAGCTGCTACGGATCAGCATGGCAGCAAAAACAAACATGTATTTTCAAACAAATCAAGAACTATGGACTTCCGTGACAGAACAGTGCTCTCACGGCCCTTGTTCATCTGATACCATTGTTCAGTTTTTCCCTGTTTAAACTAGCTTTTCTGTGAAAAAGGAAAACCGGAAGCATCCAGGTCGAGCTCTGGCTTTTGTTTCCTACATTTATCCCACCATTCCAAGATTCCAAATAAATGAAAACAGGAAAACAAGAGACAGGACTGATTAATAAGGTTCGTTCTGCCGACCTAGCAGAACTAGATTGAAGTTCCTCTAGGACATTGGTGCAAGCTCCCGTATTACGGCTTGGAGTTACTCCAACCAATAACAAAGTTTCCGGAGGAACCTTTGGCATCACATTCCGAATCACGTTCAACAGAAGGGCATTAATATAAACATAACAAATCATTGAATATAAGTTAAAGATAGAAAGAGGACCAGCTGATGAGAACTGAAGCTGGGGAGGAAGACTTTGAAAAACTCGAGGCTTTCGTCATCCGCAAAGGAAGAGACAGGGCAACGGCTGCACTGTTCCATGCGTTTTCTCAGAACTTCTCCCTTCTCTTCTCTCTCTGTTTACAGTTCACTGGAACAAGAAAAAGAAGGGTTCTGCAGCTGATTTGAGAAGAAAGATTTTTTTTTTCCCCTTTAATTTTTTTTCTGCAAAATATGAATAATAACGGAAGAAGTAGATAAAGAGTTCTATTTTCGGGCTGATAATGAAATCTTTGGGGATACTGATCCGATTGGGAGAATCCAAAATCCATCGGTTGCTTTATTATTTTGGTTTCGAAATTAAATTATTCAATTTCCTTTTCTTCAGTTTGTTTCCTTTTGCATAATAAGATTGCCATGCAAATTTCTGGATAACTACGATAGTTGCCAAAATCGTAATGACTATTTGATCTATTTTTTTCTCGGGGTAAATTCTATAATGATACGCAAAATTTTGTACTATGGTAACAGACATTAATATACCATAAGATAGTGGATACTAAATCCGATCCGTCCTTTTCCTTTTTTTCTAATTATACAAAAAAATAAAGAGATTAATACTTTTAATCCCGATGTTCGTTTTCTTTCTTTTTTCTTTTTTGTTACATTACCATATATTTTGGAAATAATGTGTGGACAAAGATGGAGCTGGCCATCTTCCAGCCAAGGAACCGGAGACCTCGAGGGCTCCCGTGACCTTGATCAAGGTCGTGGCCAATGGTGGGGCCATCAAGTTTCACCAAACGAGATCGTCTCGACTCTTCTCCTCTGGCTGCATCTTCAATTTTGAATGTTTTCTATCGAAATTGCAGCTTGCTCTCCAGATAAAAAGCCCATTAGCAGAGTAAACCCATATAAATGGCTGAGATTCTCATATTTATGTACAGTTGACTCATATATATATATATATATGTATATATATTTTCGGGTTATAAAGAAAGCCTATGGGTCTAGTTTAATGAAATTAAAATCTTAATAGCTAATAAAGGGAAATTAATAGTCTCATTGAGTAGATTATCAGACGAAGCGTGCACTACTACGCCACACCCTCTTTCTTTTTTGTCCAAAATAACCAATTAATTCATTGTTGAACGGTTTGTTTTAAATTGAGAGTGATCTACATTCTCTCAAATTCTTTGAAGATTTCATTATCTTTTTTTTTTTTGGTGTGAATCCTGGTATCCGGAAGTTTAGTTGGGCCTTGACTAATCTAGTTGAGCCGAGTCGGCCCACTAAGAGGTAAAGTTCTGTGGATTTTCTGCACTTACACGGACTCAAACCTGAGGTATTACTTAAACGGAACAAGCACCGAACCGCTTGAACTACCCACATTGGTGAAGATTTCATTATCAGTAGAGATACATTTAATAAAAAACTGCATCACGATATCAAGCTAGAGCGTATTGTCTTTTGAATGTCCACCTCTGCACCAAGATGGATGTACTGAAGAACTAGTTGGTCAGACCCCATACAATCTGAATCTCAACTTTTGCCATCTTCAACGTGTCCTGGTGCAAAAGTTTTCGGTGACAAACTAGAAGCAAACAATGAGCTTAACTTAAACATTTACCTCGTATCAAGTTCACATCCAACAACATGCCCAAAATAGGCTCAGAATTCACCACAATTCAGCATACGGGCTTGGAGATTTTGCAGGGATCCATTGCAAACCCAACAAGACTAAAGTAAAGTCCGAGGCAACAATCAATTAGAATGGACATGGAAACTATCCTTGGAAACGAAAGATTACTTGACCATAATGGTAACTAAGACCATTTTAAGTTACGAAATCTTTTATGAGAACTGTTTAGTTGAGTAAAGCACATGGAGGAGACTGAGCTCTAAAATACTGCAAGTAGAAAAGCATGGCAGACGAGCATTGTGATTGCGATTTGCGCGTGATAACTCAAGATGCAACAAGTTCATGACGAATTCAACATCAAGTTGTGCTGCACTTATGAGTTAATGAAGCGATCCTCAAAATTGTTGACGCAGCGAAACCTAATTGCGATCTGTTGATTCGCGCATTAATACCAGACAACAACCTTCTATCACCTGTTAATTCTACGAATACCAGTAATAAGTATCAAACTCGAAACAAATTCGAGATTGGGGGAAAGAGTACGGTAGCTCCACAACTTTATTGATAAATCCGAAATTCACTGTCTTCAACCCTAGGGTTGTACAAAGCTTAAATAGGTCTTAAAAAAACTTAAATTGCACAAAAAACATAAACTTTTCTAAAATTGTAAAAACGCCCTAAATAACATAAATTGCCTGTTTGAGACCCTAAACGATGGAATTTGCTTTAAAAATCGAAAAATCACAGCAAAGCGTGAGTTTTGCTTCGGATGCCGTTTCCCTCGACATAGGATAGTCAGAACCTATTTTTCTCCAGGTACCGACTTGCCGCCTCTTCTACCGCATGAATTGTTCCACAAGTAATTCAGCATAGGCAGCCGGAGTGGAGTCAAATGTCGAACAATTACCATATATATTATGCTGCACTTCGAGTCTAGGAGAATTTGAACACTGCGTGTTCTTCAACTTCTTTGGCAGTTGTTGCATGTGGAGACCTACCTTCAGCAGGATACATTTATCATCACGGCCATCCATCAGCTCAAAGACACAAACATCCCCTGCTTTCATATTGTTGTTGTTCAAGAAATCAAGCCACCCATTAGAGAAACTCAAGATACCCCGTACGTGTAAAGATTCACTGGCCAAGTCTGGCCAGCAAACTGGAGCGGCAAGATCTGCTTCTGGACTCCTATGTGATCCCTTACGAATCGGATAGGTATGTACAGCATAAAAATGCACAGGAAAGCTTCAGCCACAAGTTTGAGAAGGGGACATACGAAAAGGAATGGGAACCTCAAATATTGTTTTCACTTCAGAGTCAAGAGAGAATTGTCTGTTGAACCAGTAAAACACGTGTCCAGGACCCGAGAAACCTATGTTAAAATCGTTTGATATTGAAGTTGTGCACATATTGACTCCCAAAGAATTGGATTGTCCATATTACCAGATATCTACTCTTCAGATGGCTCTGCTTGAGAATAATTTCGAAACAAGGACGAGTGGACAAATGCTGCCACCTTTTTCTACGCATTCCTTCTTTTGCTCCTTTTCGCATTGGTCCTGTTCAGGCAAACTATACTTGCCCAGTTGGTTTCTATTTGAAGACAGGCCATCGAATGTTTCTTCAAAAAGAGGGGATGCCTCCTGCTTTACCTTGACAGCAGGCGATTCTTCATGTGCTTCTATGTGGAGAGTTGGATTTTCGGGCTTCCATGGAGCCGAAGGAATGAACTCCTTCTCACAGGCACTGAGACCGTACATCCTGACAGAGAGTCTCAATTTCTGTTGTACTTGAAAACTAGAAAATCACTGAGCTGTAGTGCGTTCTCCTTAACGAATCCTGACCAACCCTCCTTGATGAACATACCATCCTTGTCCTTTTCCAACTTTACTCGCCAAGATCTCCTAGCAGCTGGGCTGAAAATATTTATTTTCTGTGGGATCGGTGCCCTGAAATTCTTGACAAAAGCTGGAGGAATCCTCTGCAGCAAAAGAAAGCTAGGATATCGATCATTGTGCATACCATAACTTCAGTCCCAATCATGAGAGTTATTCCAGTGGCAAGACAATAATCATGCCTTTCGCGTTAGATGCTAATGATTTCTAGCCAGAATGACTGGTGTTGAGAAGGAAGCATCTAAAGGCAACAAGGATGCATTTATGAGAGAAAATTCCGATATTTTTTTTCTCGTGGACAGCAATCGTCTGATGCCAACAACAATTCAGAAAGAGCACTGCACCAGATCACCAGTGAGATCACAGCAGCATCCAATCGAGGAGTTCCAAGATAAACTTACAACGTGTCTTATCCATGATGAGCAAAAACAAGAGCTGTTCCAATCCACGTGATAGTCTGGAGAATAATCAAGACCGTTGACCTTGATCATTTATCATGAACAAAACAAGAACCAATTTTGAGAACAGAGGCTACAAGAGCAGAGGACAGACGAAAAAGTCGAGAACTGATTATTAGTTTTTTCAATGTCCAGAGAGTGTGACAGAGAGAAGAGAGCGTACCAGTTCGTTAGAGAAGTCACCAATGAGAACCTTGAAGAAGGATGGTTTCCTTGGTGATGGCGCTGTCTCAGTATTGCCATTACCGTAGACACGATCCATTCTTCACTCAGCTCCTTATCAAGAAGAAAGAGAGCTCTCTAATTCGTGGCAGTAATTGTGAGAAGAGGTTGCCTGCTGTGCTTTACGGTGAGCAATAAAGAGGATTGATATCACAATTCAATTCCAAGGGATTTTCCTGTCGTGCGGCTTTAAGGCTCCGTTTGTTTGGGGTAAATGGCAAAATCATTTACGAGGAAAGAAAACTTTTTAGGAAAGTTGTTTTATTTGATGTGTTTGGATTGGAATGATATTATGAACCTCAAACTTGATATGTAAACGGGAAAATCATTCACGGGGAAAGTAATCTTTTCGGGAAAATAGTTTTAATTTTATGTGCTTGGAACGATATTATGAAGCTCAATTCGGTCAGTTTCTCATTGTTGTCAAAATCGGAACTCTTAGAATATCTTGTGCCAAAAAAGAAACTCTTAATCTTGCGATTTTACACATTTACCTTTTTATGGCAAGTCAACTCATCATAATTTTTTTATTTTATAGAACTTGTCATGGAAACTTAATGAACTCGAGTAGAAACGCAATTTTGTTCATTAAAAACAGTAGAAATTCTGATTCTACCGAGTCAAAATTGAACTAACATATTGTCATTTTTAATAGGTGCAATTAATTGAATCTTATTTTCATTTTAAAAATATAAAGCAAGTAGCTCAAAGTATTTACAGAGCAAGTAACTTATAGAATATGAGAAATTAATTCATAATTTTCTCAAACCTTACATATTATGCAAATTGAAAAATATTTAAAAGAAGAGGTAATACTTGTTTTGCTTTATGGAACATTAGTAGGAATGCACATTGAGACTTAATTTTAACTCTATTATAGTTATTGCTCATGTAGATAAGTATAAAATTATTATTTTAACACTATTAATTTTTGTATAGAAACTTACGATTCTATAATTCTATTTTAAGTTTCAATTTTGTGGATTATCCAACTTTTCTATCTAAAAGCTCAATATTGACTACCATTTACTACCCTAAGGAGAACAAATTCCCCAACCAGCAATGCAAAGCAAAGACCTTCACCCAAAAAGGAAGGAGGGGGGAACCGACCGACAACCTCCGTGGGCAACCTCGGAGGAGGGGTGGTGGCTGCTGAAGAGGTCCCCACCCCCCAGAGTAGTGATCCTGCAGAGCGAGAAAGTTGGGAAACCCAAACAGGCAGTAACGCAATAAGTTTTTAACAAAACCAGTTTGGTAGGAGGGAAAAAAAAACAAGAAAAGATTCATTATAGAATTGCATTTTTTGTCCATTTGATCATACCAATGTGGGTTAATTCAAGAAGGTCGGCTCTGGTTCTCCTTAAGCATTTGGTCTCGAGTTCGAGTCTTGTGAGCAAAGAAAATCCATGCCGGGAGAGTTTACCCCTTAGTGGCCCTACTCGGCTAGACTGGATTAGTCAAGGCTCATTAGACTTCTGGATACCAGGGTTCAAAAAAAAAAAAAAAGTTGGGCCTGGACCTGGTGATATGCATACACAGCGGCCTAACCATGCAAGAGCAAGCCAAGAAGATAAATTTGAATATAGGACTGGAGCCATGTTGGAGTTGGAGCAACAAAAACATAAAGCCGGTGTCGACAAAAATATCCTTCATGCAAGTCAACGACGCAAAACTCAACTAAGAGAGACAGCACGAATTGGATGATATATCAAGTTTATGCCTGAGAGACAGCCTTATCCCCTTAACATAGTTTAGAATTCATTGCCATTCATGATACTCTAACCAAAGGTCCAGACATTTTTCTTGCGATATAATCCTCTTTTTAACTGCCAAAGAACTTGTATATCCTGTATAGGTTTTCAACTCACTAGAGGTTGCTGCAACTAGACCTTCAGCAGAAGAGAAGCTCATCATCAACATCACTGTCAATCAGCTCAAAGATGCAGACATCCCCTGGTTAGAGTTTGCTGTCCTTTTATGAAAGCCAGCCAGCCTTCAGATGGCTTCCCCGGAGGGTTCTTGTACCAGCAGAGCCTCACTGACCATGATTGGTCTGCAACCTGGAGCCACACAGTATCCTTACAGGCTTCCACATGATGCCTCAGGAACTTGGTTGGTATGTTCTGCATTGCATCTCATCAGTCATATCATTTTGAGAGGAAAAAAAGAGGTATCTTATACAATGTCAAGCATACTCTCCAGAAAAAACGAGAACAACTTTCCAAGAACCTATTGCAGGACAATATTTCCAAATCCAAGAGAACATGACCAGGCATATGTTCAGTAGATGGCTCTTCTTGAGAAAGATCTTAAGACAAGGGCGGAGGACGCCATCTCTCTCTACACATTCCACCGTTAATTCCTCTTCGTGTCGGTCCCGTCTTGGTGAAAGTGGTTTGTTGTTCTGACTTCCTTCGGAGGCAATCCATCATTAGTTGCCTTGATAAGAGGTGATTTCCGGTGCTTCATCTCTGCAGGAGATGATTTTCCACACAATTCTTCACGAGGAGGAAATTTTCTGGGCTTCCTTGGAGCTGAAGGAATGAACTCGTCACAAACGCTGATCCCATATATCCTTATGAAAAACTTGAGTTCCCTTTATACTTGAAAACAAGAAATTCCTTGGGCCGTTGTGAGTTCTCCGATAAATACCCACCAACTCTCCTTAAAGAAAACATGATCCCATCCTCTTCCAACTTCGCTTGCCATGATCTTCTAGCAGCAGGACTGACGATCTTGACCTTCTGGGGGATTGATCCATTAAGTTTCTTAGCAAATGCTGGGAAAATTCTCTGCAGAGACATTGAAAAGGTATTTAGAAATTCCGTCATCACTAGAGATCTTGAATGAAGGCTCTAAAGAATGTACCACATCTTCATATTACCATGCAAATTCCATAATCTGTACACAGCTCAGTCGAAAATCCATCTTATTACAGGGGATACAAGTTTAAGGTGAAACTGAAACAGGACATATATTTCCATTGATCTGCATAATAGCCATTATATTGGTCAACATTCAAGATTGGAATTTTAAATGCATGAAAGCTACTTGTAGCCGATCAGAAGACATTCAGCAAGATTTTAGATAAATGAATGTTCCAAGCACGAAAACACAGCATGGCAAACCCAAGAACTCGATCCAATTATCCCACATCTCAAGATAAACAAATCTACATCATGGCATATTCACACGTTAACATATGACAAAACTAAGCCCCATTGGGCCATTGCCTATCTAAACCTCCCAAAATTCATCTTATATTGAAACTGTAACCCAGTGCTCACTCTTTTCTTGTCTAAATCAGTCAATTCAGTCCTGCTTAAGAATAATGAATGGACTGTTACGACTTTTCTGAGAACATAGCCTATATGAAAACGGAGAATGAAAGGCGCCCGAATTCTAAAATTAAAAATTTTTGGAGCTTTTCACAATATCTACGCATTCAGAGTGGGAGAGTACCAGTTTGGAAGAGAAGTCACCAATATGAACCTTGAAGAAGGATGACTTAACCATCAATGGCGTTATCTGATCCATTCTTGCTCTTTAGCAAGATAATGACTTTGGAAGGCAGCTGTCACTATTCACTTCTGACAGTTTCTTTTCACTTGGACCCCACGAAACCGCATTCCCTTTCCCATTCCACAATGCAAAACGGACCCATCGTGGAGGATTAGTATGCAAATAATGGAACATCGTCATGTTGGGCCTTGGTAATGTGGCTAATGCCTGGTGCACGCCTTTGATTGGAGGAAGTCAGTGCCCATTGAAAGATTGCAGACCCAATCAACTGATGCCCGGACGACACTGGATTCGTGCTTACTTCCTCTCACACTCCTCAGTCTCAGTCTCAACTGTTGCCAACTCCAAACAAGTCCATGATACAAAATGTTCAACTGACAGTGTGCTGATTGATAACGTGGGTAGTACTTAAGCATAGCCAGCCCCAGCCAATTGATAGTCACATTGACATACTGAAATAGGTGCTGAGGAACGTGTTAGGACAGGTATCTTCTCTGAACCCATCTTAGGTGCCTGGGCTACTAAAATAGGTCTTGAGAATATAAGTTATCTTTCCCTTATGCTGATCCA
This sequence comes from Punica granatum, assembly GCF_007655135.1. Taxonomy (NCBI): domain Eukaryota; kingdom Viridiplantae; phylum Streptophyta; class Magnoliopsida; order Myrtales; family Lythraceae; genus Punica; species Punica granatum. Next base: position 7,414,103 of record NC_045129.1, read on the forward strand.
CATCTCAAGATGTGTATGGAGTTTACATCGTACAAAGACAGCCAAAATGCAGTTTGGACTAAACATTATTCTGGAAGCTAATGCAGGTCCGAAGATTCTACTGGGATCCAATGCAAGGTCTACATTTTCATACCATTATACTTGCCGGGAAAAAGAAAAAAAAAAAAAAGATCTCTGCGGAATGGTTTAATGGTTACTTGACTGTGAAGCAAAAGCAAGGCTGCTGTTTCTTAATTTTATGCTTAAAAACCTGCTTGAATATCTCAGATTATCAATGATGGCCAAATTGTCCACCATAGCAAATATGGTGGCTTAGTATAACATTAGGTGGAGACAGAAAATGCAAGACATGCATTCTTTAAAAGCAGGGGACAATTCTAAACTCAAGTTCATTGTACTGATCTGCCAAAAAATTCACGATTAATATAACAGCAAGCAACATGTTCCTTTCTCACGAGTTCACAAGATGGTATTCCAAATCATTCTTCAAGTTCTTCTGTCTAAACAGAAAGAGCAAATTCAGATCCCGTTCAGCTGCTAACAACTTAATTAAAATCTCATAGTTCTATGTATTTATTGTATATGCATAATAGGTAATATATTAATTTTTTATTTCATTCAAAGATCGCTATTTATAGAGACCTTGAACCAGGCATCATCATCACTACCATCATTGATCAGCTCAAAGACACAGACATCCCCAGCTTTCAAATTGTTGTCATTCATGAAAGCAAACCATCCTAGCGAGAGCCTTGCAAAATTCCTGTACGGACACACCCTCGCCGGCCACGTCCGTTACGCCACCTGGAGCAACACAATCTGTGAATGACTCCCGAGGTGATCCTTTACGAAGTTCAGCGGTATTCTCTGCATCAGAAATCATTCAAAAAGTGATGGAGTTTTCCATCTTAAAGAATGTCGAGAAACATTTTAAAAGATGCAGTTGCCTAAAAGATCTTTCTTCATTTCTAAAGGAAAAAAAAATGCTTTCAGGAAGATAGAAGACAGTTTCTAGAATACAATTTTCTGGGAAAAAAAAATTGTCATAAACAACCAAATCCACATACCGTAGTTTCAAGAAAGTAAAAGTTACGAGGCTTGGAGCTTCTAACTGTCTTTCATTGACCGCCAAAGAATGAATCAGATTCGTCGTGTTACCATATATCTACGATGCATATGCTCCTTGACAACAATTTCCAAACGAGAATGAATGATACCGTCTTTTTCTACAAATTCCACGGTTCCTTCCTCTTTGTGTTGGTCTTGCTTTGGTGAAGGAGGCTTGTCCTGATCTTCTCCATCCAAAGGTGGTCCATCATGCATTTTTCCGACAAGAGGCGATCTTTCACGCTTAATCTCAGCTGGAGTTGGTTTTCCACTTGTTTTCCACAGGAAGGTAAATCTCCATGCTTCTTTCAAGCCGAGGGAATTAACCCCTTCTCGCGCGCGCTAAGCCCATATATCCTTACGTAGAATGTGCGTTTCCAGTTGAACTTGAAAAGAAGAAAATCCCCAAGCTGTAGTGAGTTCTCCTCAACGAATTTCCGCCGGCCCTCTTTAAAGAATAAACCATCGTTGTCCTTTTCTAAGTTTGCTTGCCAAGATCTCCTAGCAACAGGACTCGTGATCGTGACTTTCCGAGGGATCAATCCCTTAAAATTCTTAACAAAAGCAGGAGGAATTCTCTGCAGTAAAAGTGAAACAAGATTTTAGAATATCGGTTGACCACTGCAGTAACTCTTTATTTTTTTCTAATTTCTTTTCACTTCTTTTCTTTTACTTATCCATGCTACCAGCATTAATTGGCTTTATTTGATAAATTAATTATTAAATAATAATAGTAATAGTAGTAGTAATAATAATAATAACAACAATAATAATATAATAACAACAACAACAATAACAATAATAATAGTATTACTGGCTTTTATTGAGGTCATTGGGCCTTACATGTAAATTCAAAATCTCCCCTTGTACAACCGATATAGGATTTGGGGCGCGACAATCATCGTATGATATTTTATATAAAATCTAAAAAATTATTTTGAATTGAGAATTTATGATTTCCAAAAATATTATCATAACTAGAAAATTGAATTCGTATAAATTAATACATGTACTTGTAATATTATTGTCGGCTAATCAAAGGGTACACAAAGAAACAAACTTTAATTCTTCCCTTGTAATAGCAAGGAGCACTTTCGATATCATGTAGGCATTCAGAACATTGACTCATAGATAATTGGATTGGAAATTCTATAAGTATGCTAAAATTTGAGTTTGAGTTATAAATGAATAAATTTGGCTATATTATAGATTTTTAGTGCGAACTATCCAATTTTTTGTTATGTCTATGCCGCCAAAATATGTGCATTATATGAGCTAATGAGTGGTGAAACCAATAAATAATTGGACATATATAAACCAGTTTAATAAGAGCCAATAGTATGAAAAAAATCAATCGTCATGCAAAAAATAAAATATTTATGAAAAACACAAAATAATAATCATATTTATAACATAGATCTATTTTTCCGCTGCGAAGCGCGAGTTTGCTTCCTAATGTCTATTGAATGTGATTTATTAGGAAAAAAAAAACAATTATAATTGTTGACTATATTTCATTCGTTGGATTTCAATTAAAAATCTCATCCATATACACCTATCGAAATTTATGTAATATGAATATTGTCCACCCATACTTTTATTTTTTATATTTTAAAACACGGATATTTTTTAGGACGCACGGTCAAACCCAAGAATAGGCGATCCCATTTCGCATTATTTTTAGGTGACATTGGGGGCCGAAGCCCAAGGTTCACCATTATTTTTAGAAAGGATCGGCCGGTTTAGGAAAATAAAATTTTAAGATTTTATAATTTCCAAAATAAAAATCAAAAAAAGAACAAAAAAATCAAAAAACAATTAATTAAATTATTAAACCAAAAAACCTCAAAATCGCGCACTGCAATCGGATATATGCAGGGTAAGTCCGACAGCAGATAGCTCTCGCTTGATCATTTGCCACTGGCTCTGCATCTTGGTGAGGGCTTCCTTTGCTTGCTTTCGCTTCTCTATCTCCACCAATGAACTAGACCTAACGGAGCGATTTCAAAACCGTAGAATCGCCTCTATATATGTGTGTGTGATGAAGGGTGTTAAGCATGCATGCCGCGTAACATGGAAAAAAGGGATAAGTCCGATGAACTAAGCATCATGCGTACACTTACAAGTTTTCTGTTTTGAATCATGCTGGACAGGATTATCTTGAAGAAGTGAGGAGAGGATTATCTTGAAGAAGTGAGGAGCTATGGAGTCGAACGAGCTGCTCTACCGATCTTCCATTGGGGGAGCAAGGGTTGTCATCATATATTGCCTAGAAGAAGTGAGGAGCTGTGGGTTGTCATCATATATTGCCTGAAGAATTTTATACTGTGGCCGCTATATATAAGCAAGGGAAGAAGAGATGTCCCTCTACCACCCCTCTTTGATTGGTTAACTCAATAAACTTAATTAAATTTTTTGACGAACCTTTGGGTTTTTCCTTTTGTGTATTATTTATCCATATAATACATATTATATGGCTTGTGAGATATCTTATCCTACAACACAATGACAAGCCACAAAAGTGGTGAAGGTCAGCGCAGAAGTCTGCGTGAGTAAATTTAATTTCAAAGCCAAAATTAGGAAATAGATAACAGAGAAAGGAGGAGAGGACAGCCAGAATCAATCAAGGTAATAAATGGGGATGATATGCTACAGGTTTAGTGCTCTGTTTCTGTTTTGATGACTTCAACTGCCATATTCAATTGGCCAAAAAAAAAACTGCATCAAAAGAGGGTATGATACAGTAGTGCACGCTCTTACCTAGCAATCAAAGTTTTTAAGTTCGATACTCAGTGAAACTACATGTGCCCCTTAATTAGTTATTAGGCTTGCGTTTGGTTTTCGAGTTAGATTAGTGATCCAACTCAACTTGATTTTATGCAATGATTGTAAATGTTGACAAATATATTAATGTATGAAAATATATATGTATGTATATGCAAATGTGAAAGTAGATGAAAAATTTATTATTAAAAAATATTTTTAAAATGGTTATGAAAATGATGAGTGAGAAAGTATTATTAAATAGAAGAAAAAAATAAAACGATAATTGAGTTGAGTTGGGTACAGTTGGATAATAATTCAAAAAACAAACAAAGTGTAAGATTTTTATTTTATTATATTATATTCACGGGCCTCCCTTTTAATCGAAAAGAAAAAAAGAAAGAAGAAAAAGCTACCATATTGATGTAATATGTAACCAAGCAACTTATCCAAAAAAAGAAAAAGAAAAAAGTACCCAAGTCGTGAGAAAGGGAAATTACGGGGTACAATGTATCCTTCCTTGTAAATTTAATTCCAAAGTCAAATTTAAGAAATAGACAAAAGAGAAAAATGTTTCCTTCCTTGTAAACAGCCGGCTTGAATTGAATACTTATGGTACAATGGCCAAAAGAAACAGAGGATGGGCAGGGCAGGAGTGGGTTTGCATCGTGAAGACCATTGTTTTTACATCGTATACGGTGATAAAGCCATCCGGAGTCATTACGGAACTCAAATTGGAAAGGTCGTCGATTCAAGCCATGTACAAAGCAGAAGGTTGAAGTGGACTTGCTGGTTTTAAAAATGCAAGTGATGGGCAGTGGGGTTATATTTAGCGCAGTAATTTAGGATTTTTATCTCATTTATAGCTAGGACAGCAAATAAGAAGATATACCAAATTTCTTTTTCCTTTATACGGCACTGACCTCGAGTTTCTCCTGCAAATTTCTGTATATGTGGATTCAGTTTATTGAGTCATAAAGATATCTTGACAATCGAAATTTCAGTGCAAGTCGATCCCATGTGAATTGATCTGGAAAATATGTTTTAGTTGAAGTTTTCAACAAAATGCAGCTGATGCAGACATACAGCTGAGCTATCGAATACATCATTAGATTGGTCATGTTTGGTATGCACGAATGGAATGGAATGGATTGGATTGGAATGCTCATTTCTTCATTGCACCTCATTTTCTTATTAATGTCTCTTACATAAGTTGAAAATGGACATTCCCTCGTTATATCTTTTTCTTTCATTTTGATGGAGTGAGCATTCCCTCAATTAAGAAAAGAAAATGGTCATTCCCTCATTTCATGAGGTATATTGTGAATCATCAAATATATTCTTTTAATTTATATATCTAAGAATGTATATAACATTATATCTTATTAAATAAGTCTAATATTATAATTATATTCCTTCATTTTGTGATGGTCATTAAAGAAAATCACACTTTTTGACTCGATACTACTGCATTTCCCTATATAAAATCCATTCCTTTCCATTTCATTCCATTTTGTCGTACCAAACAGGACCATAGTGTAATTAAGGTAGACTCCGGGAATTAAACAAGAGTAATCCCATATTTTGCGATAATAGTTCACTTCTCCTTCTCCCTTCTCTATTTCTTTTGATCTTTCTTGACTCTATTGATGGAAACTCTGAACACTATTTCTGCCCTCTGAATGAGCTCAAAAGTGCAGATATCTCTGGCTTTCAGAGTGTTCTCCTTTGCAAAAGCATGGAAGCCACAACTGAAGACAGCTCTGGGCAATGATGGACAGCTGATAATCACCTTGGTTGGCCACGAGCGATTGCCGACCTTAAGAGCCGCCGTCTGTTCCTTGCTTTCCAAGTTTAGGTGATCTCTTACGAAGCCAGATGGAATGTTCTATAAACAAAAACAATACCACATGGAGAATTACTTCATACATAACGCTATTATGAATTATAACACAAACACATTTGTGCTCGTCTAATTTTAGCTCTTCTCCCTCTCCGTATGGCTATCTTGGTGTGCCTATCGGTAACCTAGTCAATTAATTCATGAATTTGAACTCGAATGTGCAAGCAAGAAAAAACTGAATGAATATGTGGTATCTCCAAGGTTGATAAACGAACTCTAGAGATGAACCAAATTCACGGCAATATTCGCCAATTTAAGATCGAGAATACCATACCAATTTCCAATGGGAGAGATAACTCTTCGTCATCACCACTTGGAAATATGGATACTCGGATGTAAATAAACTGGCACCTGGTCGAAAATCGAAACATCTTGTAATGTTCTGGTTGTTTACTCGGACTGCATACAAGAGAAACCATTAACCCATATACATTCTATATCTACATCCCATGGTTGGCTTTTAATATATATGTGCATAATTTATGATCACGATCAAGGCCCAGCATTGAGACAAAAGCACGCTTACCTTGTTTCATGTCAGAAGAAGGGGTCTTCTCTTTACCCTTAAATTTAGCTCCTGAGCAACCCTCATGCTCGGAAGAAGCAGCCCCACCACCTCCAGAAGCTATTTCCCGAGATAACGGGAAACACGAAAAGAGAAACAATGAATTATATCTGGATCAATATAGAGTTGTTCACGGAGAGAACTAACATGAAAGCAAATTACGCTTACATGCCCATAGGTTGGTGTTTAATTAACTATTATTTTGTCACTCTTTCCATTTATCATATCTGTAAAATCCCACAGCTAATTAAATTCTATCTATCGCCCTTTTTTTCCGTCTAATTTCATGCACGTCTGCAAGTAAATTGATGTTACGGACTAAGGAATCAGCTTTTGAAACATGCATGAAACAGCAAAAAGTCTAAAAAGATCCAATTTTAGATGTAAGATATGATCATATTTAAAAACAAATAGAATGAGAACCATCTGTTGTTTGCCCCACCTTGTAATGGTAAAGCGCAGGAAATAGCAGGTGGAGGTGCTCTGAAAATAGTAACCCTGAATGAAGTACTTTTGAGACCTCTAATGAATTCGAAGACACAAACATCACCCACAACTAAGCCATTGTCAACTACAAATGCCTTCCAACCAGGAACAACCTTGGCATGTAGCCATGTTCCCCGCACAGAGATGTTGTATTTGACTGTCCATACTTTTTCACCGGAAACACGAAGTTTCAGTTCACCACCACTCCCGTTTTCGCCAATATGTGTTTGTAGGAATTTCACTGGCACATGCTGCAATTAAAAAAATGATTTTTACTGCAAACTATACACGAACATTTGCATATAGTTAAGAAGAACAATTGGCCGAACTTATTTAAAATTACATACACGGAAAAACAGCACTTTCCCTTATAAGCTTTTAACCTATGTAAACAAAATAGTATACTGACCAATTTATAGGACGGATGAACGTAGTAAGGCTGCATCACCACCAGAAAATATGGATTTGAAGATTTGAAAGATTTTGCTCTTTCAAGTGCTTTAACTCTCTCCGCGCCTTTAAGTGCTTTTGGACACACATTGTTCTCATCAGTGGTGTAATTTCTGCTCAGCATAAGACTTGTTCTTCTCGTAATCCTCGAAGCTGACTGAAGGTCATCCAATGTTTCACTTGGAACATCATCTTCGTCGTCATCATCATCCTCATCGTCACTGATTTCCTCTGTCTTGATTGGAGACAAAGTCCTGTGAAACTTAATAGGGTATTCGATCTCTGTGGCACTCTTATCAAACAAGAGCACATCGAACTCATTAGAGCTCCGGGACTTGTAACAGAAGACGAGAAAGTCCCCATGTTTTATGGAGTAGAAGTTCATGAAATCCGGCCATCCATTTTCCAGCCAAATGGCACCGTCGCCTGCCCTCAGCTTCACCTCCCAGGCATCACCGCTTGGAACGTGGAGGAGCACAACATCAGACTTGGACAACTCTGCTCCATATTTCCTAACAAATTTCTGCGGTATAGTCTGCAAATATGCATGTATTGATTAACGTGCTAATCATGTCATGCATACCCTTAGATTTTTTTTTTAAGTAACGATGTAGCATGAAAATAGACCCGTTCAACAGGTTGCATGTCACGTGTATATTGTACGATAACAAGCGGCAAATACATACAAGTTTTCCGCTTTGAATCATGGTGTGGAGGATTATCTTGAAGAAGTGAGGAGCTTTAAGGTGGAACGAACTGCTCTGTTCATATTCCATTTGGGGAGTACGGCTTGCCATATCTATGCCCTATAAGAGTTCTGTACTGGGTGAGGCTTTGGCTTGCCCTATGTAAAGCAAGGAAACCATCACTACAAGAGTACTAGAAAAAGTACTGGCAGAAGAGCTAATAACCAGTGATCCATCTTAAGGTAAATCAAGGTAATAAATGGGAAGATCTCCCATCAATTACTGCCGCTTTTTAATTATGTCAACTGTCAAATGTAACCACAATTGTAATTATTTCAACTGCCATATTTATTACTGACTAAGAGATAGGTGGATTGCACGCGTATCTCTATATTCTCCCCTTCTTCATGGACTTCAACTGCTACGCTTTATCAAAAACTACAATTTTAATCGCCTTCTGTTTCTTCTGTAGTAAGAGAAGTTATACTTAACGATTTTAACTGCTATGAGCATTGCTTTAGTGATTAATTTCGTAAGTTTTCACTAACATGAACTCATTTATTTAATACCAATTTTTTTTTAGAGATAAAACAGTGATTTTCATTTTCCATAAAATAATGTAATATATACTTCCAATGTCATTCTATCGTCAAAGAGCACAATAAGCGCGTATCTTGAATACTTTTGGATAGAAAGCAACCATTGACTCTACTATAGAATGACTATATCTTATTGTTTCACTTCTGTGTGCATTGTACCTTGAGATTTGCACTGTCACTGTCAGTTGTCAACGCGGACCATAAAAACATACTAATATCATCAACAATTTAAATTGGTCGTAGTTGGTGTTGTATGTGCCAAAAGGATTTCACTGCTTTCTTATATTTGTTTCTATAAACCTTATTGCCACATTTGTACGCGAATAAATAGTTTTTTCATCTTTCTAATAAAATGAGCCTTTTCTTTTGGGTGAAAAAATGAGCTTTTTTTTACTATGTCTCGATACACTTAATCTCTTTCGAAATGGTCAATTTGTACCATAATGATAGACAATAAAAGGAAACCTAAAATTACTAAGAGTTAAATGCAGTTAACCCTCCGACCTATGAGGTGAGTTGGAGTTTGCTCCATGACCTTTATAGTTTTGCGGAGTACCCCTTGACCTTCCCGAAAAATGAGCAAGGTGCACCCTAGTCAAATTCTGACTAAAATTCCGGCCAAAGGAGGGCACATGCCATTCACATATGATATATCATATTAAAAAAGGTAATATTGTCACTCTATTTCTTAATTACCTGCAAAACAAAAAACAAAAACAAAAAAAAAACAAAAACAAAAAAAAAAAACAGAATGGAACAGTGGAGCGTATGAACTAGGGCACTGATCTCCAGGCTTCTTCCCCCGATCAATTCTAGAGAAGCCCGCACCATCTCGCCGGCGACCCCATCCTGATAAGGCAAAAATATTTCTTAAAATGGTATTGCATGAATAATTTCTCAAATTAATAATAGACTCTTCTGCTACTTTGTATAAGTGTCATCTTCTATATTATTATTAGTATATAAATAAATCTCATTTTAACAAAACTCTTAACATATAAGGAGTCGCAAATGAAAGTAAATGAACTTACAGAAGATCGATCCAATCTCAAGTTGTAGCTCTTTTTTCTACCATGATTTTTAGTAAGATCAGCACTCGTAATTATAACCCAAGACTGTGGCCAGATGTAATATGAACTGCATGTCATCATAAAGAATATATATGAACATCATGAAGCCTCCATGACCCCATCATAAAAGAATGAAAATGATTCTGTTTCAATATGATATCAAAATAATCCTTTGTTAAGAGTACGTCAAATCCGTGTTTAGTATGTTCACATAGTGTATGTTCTGTACAAAAAAATTATTGATTCTGTACAACTGTAGACTGTGTAAGAAAGTGAGAAACTAATTATAGGCAAACTAAAGGATAACCGTTGAGAAGAGTGAATTTTCATGAGAAATCTTACGAAGCTAATGTAACTTCACAAAACTACAAAGAAATTTAAAGGATGCAGCTCTTCTATTTTTTAGGATGCACCTATCTTTTTGAGTAATCTATCAGTATTTGTCAAGGCTCCGGCGTCAAGAGAGTTTCTAGCGAGGGGACAATTGGAATCTGTTTTAACATGTACCTTGGCCATCGAGAATGTTGTTTCAGGTTCCAACAATAACTTTGAGAAGGGTGATACTCTCGATAGAACTGGGAGTAGGAAACTATGAAGATTGCAGATGGAAAGATCAATCAAAACCAAAACAGAAAGTTATGGAATTAACATACCTTCTCATCTGTATTTTTTAGTGGCAGAAAGAATGAATACATTGGGTATAAGCATATATGCAAGTTGTGCCGAGTTTGATACACTCTCCTGTAATCAATCAAGAAACCATGAAAGGCCATTAAATTTGATCACTTCAACAATATTTAGGACAAAAAATTACCTGATGACAGAAAAATCAAGGATATTTCAGCACATGAATATCATCAAAAAAGTGATTAAACCGTGCCTGAATTGGAAAGGTGATTCTCTCGATGCAAGATGCGATTCGATGGTTCGACCATACAGAATATTAGTTAAAGCAGCACAAAACCGTGGTAAGCACAAGTATAACCTAAAGGGGCGAATAGGAACAAAGACTGTAAGTAAGAATTTCAAGGAACCGAGTGTTATTTTTTGTAAGTGATCATGGCGAGCATTTGGCAACTATCTATAAGAAATAGGAACAAATTTTACATCGGAAAGCAAGAAAAGTGGAAGTGGCTTGATGCTGTAGCACAAAATAGCAAAACCATAAACTCAGTGCAAGCATAACAATATGTACCATCCTAGACCTCGGAGAGAGCAAGGGCAAGCCAAACTGAATGGAGAAGGGACAAATAGAGACAACATATCATCATCAAATGGACACATAGTAAGTCAATACAAGCTCTTCTTAGGTTGCTCATGGCTATAGCACAAGTCAGTTCCAGAGGAATTTCTCCATTTAGAACAAGTAAAAACAAAGTCATCCACAACATGTGATAAGAGAATCAGTATAACAGGACAAATTTAATCAAGGATCACTCAGGACAATTAATTTGCTTGATAATGATATATTTAATGGACCCTAAAAAGCATATAGCCAAAATGAACAATAAATTGGAACGACTCCACCTTGCAGGTAATGAGAAACACAGTTATATAACAGAACAATGAACACATTAGTTTCTAAGTACATATTATATATGAACGATAGATTATATCAGGGGGATATTTGGAAAATCTAGAAAGAATTAATAAAGAAGAAAATTAAGTACGTGTATGAAAGTGGAAAAGGGAGAAATAAAAACAGGACAAAGCATATGCCCGAAATGAATGATAAAATAGAAAGTCTCCGACTTGGAGGTAATGGACCACACATTATATAACAGGATAGGAATACAGTTAGTATTTTTTAGGTACATGTTAAGTATGAACAATAGATTATAAGAGGGGAATATTTAGGAAATTTATACAAAGAACTAAAGAAGAAAATTGATTACAAGTATGACAGTGGAGAAGACACAACAAGACTGTCATTGCTAGTCTTGAGATGGGGCCCATGGAAGAGTTTTGTCTTCCAGTCAATGATAAAAAATGGGAGTGATGTAAGGGGATCTAGGATTCTAAACTTTCTATTGTTTGCAACAGAATCAGATAGGAATATCTCTTACGTTTTATTTATGAATATTCATGAACCTCAGCATAGTGAATTACTTGGAATTGCTCCCATTGTAAATAATAGAGAGTTTTTTGCACCTGGTGCATTACAGCTGCCCTTAGCTCCTAAGAACTTTCTAATGGTAAAAAATGCAAGTACATGACAGGGAAAAAAATTAAAATGGAGATAGAAACTTTTATGTCTCATTTTACACGTTTATATTACTGAACAGGAACACTATTCCAAAAGAAACACTTAGTTAAAAATCTTCATCTACCTTCCCATGGTAACTCCTCAAAAAACCTCATAATTATGTTCTCTATGAAAAAGCAAGTAAAAATTTAAGTACTTTCTCAAGATCACACTTATCAGCTATAAAAGGCCACCCAACATGCATAACACTACAAAGATGCAACTCTAATGGCAATGGCTGGAAAGGTGATATATATGAAAAGAGTTGAGACATAAAGCATTAACCTGAAGAGCCCTACAGTGATGATGAAGTCGTGAAGTGATTTTGGTGGTTCATAGACGAACGCGAGGACACCATATTCATCCGGATTATTGCTGTTCTCTACACTTCGCAGTACATAAAGCTTCTTATTCAGTTCCTCATATTTCAATTCAATCCTCTTCAATGCCGCTTATAGTTCATGGATAGTATGACATTCTAAACAGCTTATCTTTTCCAATGACTTTTGATTATAGATCATCACGATTTACGATCGACTTTTTGAAGCCTCTGCATTTTGGGTAAGCCATTTTACAAGACCTTGTGACAAACCAACGTGGACCAAATTAATGGGCACTCCCTTTGGGCAAAATCGTGTTGCAACAACAAAATTGATTAAATATAATAAATAATAAATAAATAAGGGGCTTCTAAGTGTGAGCTCTCTGGCATTTGGCGATCCATTTTCGATAAGTAAAGTTGAATAGAATAATGATTGCCTCATCCAATCCAAAATGAATTTGGAAATAATGCTAGAAAGGGACAGAGTGGAAGATGTCACCAGATGCAACAGAGTAAGAACCAGAGAGGTGGCTATGGCTAAGTGAGTGATAAAGCAATTACTAACCACCATGGACAGCGGGATGATTATAGCAGGCATTTTATCGAGCGGCTTGGTGGCGGTGAAGCGACAAAGAAAGTGGTAAGGAGGCATGATTTGCCTATGCTCACTGTAAGACACCTGAAGGGCACTATTGTAATATTAGAATGAAGTTGAGGGTATTTTGAGAAGTGAAATGTGGAGAAACAAATTGAGCAGTCTTCACACTTTTATAATTAGTATAAATTGTGCAGCCAAAAGAAAAACACAGGTCGGGCATGCAATGGTCAATTTAACTAATTCTTGACGAGATTTAATTTATAAACTACATCATTGGATTCATGAAGAACATTGGCTTCGCATCATATGTATTGGTGACAGAGCCATCGGGGGTCGATGCGGGACTCAAATTGACAATATGGTCATACGAGACACGTACAAAAAGTTCACTTTGAGAATGTTCCTTAGAAGTCCATTTTAAAGATGCTCCAAAAAATAGCAAGATTCTTGCTATTTCGTAAGAAATTTTGTTATTTAACAAGAATCTTATTATATTAAAATTATCAAATTTCTTACAAAATAGTGCACCACCTTATCGAAAAAGAAAAAGTTTCTTACGATTTAATAAGTATTAAAAAAATAATAAGTTTAATAAGTTTCTTATTGTTTAACAAGAAAACTTACTAACAAGCATCCGACACACAGTGAAGTGGCTTTCTCCGATTGCCCTCTGCAATTTGCTTCTTTTAAGGAGCCTTCTTATGGAAGTTTATCTGAAAAGGGGAAAAAAACTGTCTTCTTATGATGTTCAATCCCATGTTGAATTCTGGAAAATATGTTTAACTTGAAGTTCTCAACAAAAATCTGGCTGGCACAAAATGTACTTCTGAGCTTTCACCAAAACATATATATCATATCCGATGAATAAATCTTGATGAGATTGATAACTAAGCCATAGTTGTACATTGTAATTGTTTCAACTGCCATATATTTAATGCTGATGGTGCAGCCAAAAGAAGCACGGCTCGAGCAGGAATTGATGGTTTGAATAACTCTTGACGGGATTGATAACTAAACCAATTGGATTCATGAATGGGCTTTGCATCATATGTCTGGTGATGACGGAGCCATGGAGGTCGATACAGGACTCAAATTGGGAATATGGTCGATATGAGCCATGCACAAAAAATACCAGTTTTTTTATTATCTTTAAAATCAAAATTTCTGTCTAAGTCGATCCAATGTTGAATTCCGGATAAATATGTTTAACTTGGAGTTCTCAACGAAATTCTAACCGGTACAAAATACATCTGAGAGCATCATTCCATATACCACAACATCGCACTATCCTTCTCCCTAATATGTTTAACTTGAAGTTCTCAACAAAATTCTAGCCGGCACAAAATACGTTCTAGAGCATCATTCCATATGCCGCAACATCACACTATCCTTCTCCCTTGCGTAATCTTTTTGCTACTGTTTGACTCTGCTGATAGAAACTCTGAACACCATTTCTGCCCTTCCAATGAGCTCAAAAGTGCAGACATCTCCCGCTTTCAGAGAGTTCTCTTTCAAGAACGCCATGAACCCACCACTGAACATAGCCCAAGGACGAGGATTGAGGCCGGTAATCAGCGTTATCGTCCACGATCTGTCCTCATGATCAGCCTTAAGAGTCACCCTCTGTTTCTTGTGTTTCAGGTCTATATTCTCCTTCATGAACGTAGTGGCTATTTTCTAAACAAAATCACATAGAGAAATTCAATCGGTTAGTAGGGTGTGCCGTACTTGCACATACTATCATATATCTACAGATAATTATAGCTTTAATTTTATCCTCTCAACTTGAATGGGTCTCATTTCACTTTGAAAATACTAGAATCTATTAGCGCAACAATATCCATTACTCGAGAAAGACCATACCAGATACCCTTTCGAGAGACAGCCCTTTGTCATGACCATTTGGAAGACCGGATGTTGCCCAGGAACAAATCCATTGACAGGTTGAAACTCAAAATCTTGCACAATCTTCTGCCGTTCCTTCGCTGCAAATTGGTTGAAACCATTTAAGGGGAAATTATGTATCTATTTATGCATGTAATATTAAAAGGAAAAGCTTACTAAGTTAACATAAGATCTCCTGAAATCTCAGATTGAATAACGATAGCATGCATACATATATCCATCTTGATCCAAATTTCCATGTAATAAAACCCGCAAATTGTACAGTTTGCACATCGAAAAATTGAGAGAAAGTCGAGTGACCAAAAACCTTAATTTAATTAATAAAGCCATATTTGGCTTGGTTTTCAAGCTAACATGATCAGATTGATGATTAAAACCAGATGTGTTGAATCAATACATATCCACATACATTTATACTGTATACCTTTGGTCACATCCAAAGAAGAATTGTTCCCTCTATCCTCAGCTGCAGCTCCTGAGCACCACTCAAGCTTGGATCGAGTAGCTCCACCTCCAGATGCTATATATTATTCGAACAAAACCAACACATAAATAAAAAAGAATATCATTCATACTATATAACTTCTTGTTCATGGAAAGTATGAGCACTTACATATAAAGACATTTAGTTCATCCTAACTAATTTTTTTTGGACTGGCACCCTAAAAGAAAAACTAATTACTTTGTCCTTAAGTATTATAGAGAGTAATGACATAGACATGCTAAAAATAACAAAAACCACACGCAAAAAAAAAAAAAAGCAATTTAATTTTTTCTCGCCTTGTGATTGTAAAATGCAGGAATTTGTGGCCACTTGAGGTGCTCTGAAGATGGAAATCTTAAATGATACATTTCTGAGCCCTCTGATCAGTTCGAAGACGCAGATGTCCCCCAACACAATGCTGTTGTCGACCACGAACGCCTTCCAACCATTATATATTTTGCCCCTTATTTGGCTTCTATATGCTGAAATTCTATATGTGACGGTCCATGTTTTGCCTCCAGAAACGTGAAGTTTCATTTGACCATTCTTCTGTTGGCCCATGTATCTTTGTAGAAAATTTCCCGGCACATACTGCAAAAAAAAAAAATAGAACAGCCGAAATTTTTAATATAAATATAATTGATTTCTCAGTCGTCATATAGTGACAATACTAATTTTCAAAATGAATCAATTCCATCTTGCAGTATATATATTCAATTTTTTGCAAAAAGATAAAAGCAAATGTAAAATTTTAAATTAGGCATACTGACCACACTATAGGATCGGTGCACGTAATAAGGCTGCATCACCACCGGAAAATAGGGATTTGAAGATTTGAAAGATTTTGCTCTTTCGAGCGCTTTAAGTTTTTCTTTCCCTCTGAGCGGACCTATGCATTATTTAACTCATTATCAGCACGAGATATATCATATGTAATGTAGAAAAAAATAAAGAAAGAATATGAAACCAAATTAATTTAATATGTTTAAATATAATCACTAGATATTGAAAGACTATAGGAATCTTCATAAATTGGTAACATACCTCGCCGCCCATTTTCCGGCATCCTTGAATGACCAGTCAGTCTGGTCCTACTTCTCGTCATAATACCCGAAATAGGCCGCGTGTTCCTCTTTTTGACTGGAATGTTATCACTGTCTTCATCGATGTTCTCCACCTTGATCGAAGATAATGTTACCTTAGATCTCACTGGGTATTCAATCTCCGTAGCACTCTTGTCGAACACAAACACATTGAATACATTAGAGCTCCCTGCCTCATACTTGAAAACAAGGAAGTGCCCGTGTTTTATGGAATAGAAGTTCGCAAAATCCAGCCACCCCTTTTGCAACCAGACGTCAGTGTCTCCTTTCCTTAGCTCCACTTCCCAGGCATCCCCGCTCGGGACCTTGAGGAGCACAACGCTCGACACAGACAGGTCTTTCCCATATTTCCTAACAAATTTCTTCGGAACGACCTGTATAATAAATGTTTAGAGAACGTTGCTAAGCATGTCATGTAACACGACAAATTGCATTAGACAAAGGTCGTAACTTTAGTACTGTACGCGCCGATATATGTCGGCAAATATACTTACAAGTTTTCCTGTTCGAATCGTCTCCTGGAGGACTATCTTGAAGAAATGGGGAGCTGCGGGGTGGAAGAAGCTGCTGATGTGATGTGCAATATCGTCTTCCATCTAATCAGGACGATCTGCCATAACTCAATTACCCAGAGGACTTGTAAGAAGAGAAACTTATAGTTAATTTAATTGGCTATAAGAACTTTGAGGTGTGAACCGAACATGGATTCCGAGGGCCACTCTACAGTATGTGATCTCAAGCGCATTAATTAATAAAGCAAATGGATGGCAGATTTTCCATTTATTCCTGCTGGATTTTTGCTATAATGATTTCTCTAATACCATGCGTAATCTTTAAATTGGCAGCTCATAAGAAGATATGGCTCTTCGGTTAAACCAATTGTAATTATTGCACCTACATGCTTTATGAACGGCCGTTGGTTGTCTATTTTGCTGTATCTCTACCTCTGTGAAAGAAAAATACTGCATTAATAAAGCTCAATTGGTCAATGGTACCGGGTTGTGCAGACCTTTAATTAATTCATATATATAAACACTGATAATATCTTAATTATTTACATTGGTATATTTAAGTTATTGATAATGGTATAAATCATTGCATGATTTGAATCGTCGTTCATACTAAAGACTTTTGGATTTTCTTTACATTAATATGAGTTCAAAATTAAATGAGGCATGCCAAATTTATAGGTAACATAAAAAGTCTTTCCCGATCACGACCTTAAAATTTTAATCTAGCAAGCAATCGCAAGAATTCACTTTATGCACAAACCCCATAATATATGATAGAAAATCGGAATTTTCCCTGGAAAAAATCAAACTCTACATTGAAATAACAGCTTCTGATGGGTTACTTATTATTTGTGAATGTTATGATAAATACTTTTTTGTGCTCATAAATATATTACAGACTATTCTTGAAATTTTAGTTGATCAATATTCTTCAAATTTTAAAGTTTCCCAGTTAATTTAAAAGGGAACTGGATAAGTATGGAGCTTGAGCGATGGAGAGAACTGAAAAGTCGTCTGGTGATGAAGTCTCTGCAATTGCAATTCAATGCACCTTACCATTGTAAAAATATTCTTATATCAGTTTACCCCAGTAATATATATATATATATATGGCAAATTAAAAAAAAAATCCAAATTTTGTAAAAAGTCTCAGTTTTATCATAAATTTTGTTTTGTAACAAAAAAAACCATAAGTTTTCTAAAATATCTCAAAAATGACCTCCGTTATAACTTCCGTCAATTTTTGCCTATGTGTGACCTACGTGGACTGTTAAAGGGACCCACCAGCCTACGTGTGACCTACGTGGACTGTGACCTACGTGGACTGTTAAAGGGACCCACCATCAACAGCAAAAATTGACAGAAGTTATAACGGAGGTCATTTTTTAGACATTTTAGAAAACTTATGGTTTTTTCTCTTACAAAACAAAATTTAGGACAAAATTAAGATATTTTACAAAACTTGAGTTTTTTTTTGTAATTTACCCTATATATATATATGTATATATTCACTTTGGACTAATAATTTTTTTCGTTGTTAATATTGTATTAAAAATATTATTGACTGACAATTTAACAATTTAAATACATTTTCTCCTTACTAGGTAAATCATTTTTTTTATATTCTAATTTGTTAACCATTACCTAAATCCTTAAGTACTGGAGTCTGGAACTTATATTGCCTATGAATAAAAGTCTGTTTTTTTTTAGCATTTTAATCTCCTTTCTAAAATTTTAATTAACAACATCAATACTTTTTTTTTGGGTAATACAACATCAGTATTTCCGAGACAAAATTATCATCTTAATAATTTTATCTTTACTTAATTAAATTCAAAATAAAATCATGTAATATTTAAAAGTATAAGTTTAATTAAAAATTTCCCTATAAACCCAGGAATTAATAGCATGCTAATCTCCTTTTAACATCATATTATACATAAAGAGACCATGTCATTATATGAAAGTGTTATCTTGGATGATAGACACAAGACTCCAGCAGCCATGCAAAGACTGATTGTGCATTTGCTCTACGTTTTGCTTGCATGCACGTATGAAAAGAGATAAAACCCAGCACTTGGATATCGTAAAAAGGCATAATCTGCCAGCAGGCGGTCGGATAGAATGTCAAATAGAGAGTTTCACCGAAAACGAAAGATTGCTCGAAAGGTTCGAAAGTTCAGGGGATAAGCTAAAGGAGACTCACTCGACTGTCGTCCTAATGCAGTAGTGAATTAGCAGAGTCGGAGCAGCTTATCTTCCTCTCGCAGCAAGTCAGGCCAATAGGACACAAGTTCGAGCGGTTCCGGGCGCACGAGCTTGAAAACCAAGAAATCAGAAGCTTCGAACTTCATGTCTGACAATTCGATCCCATCCTTGTATGAGTAAGCTTGGAAACATCAATCATCAATCGATACCTTAATTACATGAAATGGGCCATGCATGCATGCCACTGCAAACGTTTATGAGCATTACAATGGTTTTGTGAGTGTCAGCTTATGAGTCTGCTGTATAATCACCAAGCAAGGCCTTGAATTAATGGGAAAGGGAATCGCGTGCACAGAGAGAGACAGAGACAGAGAAAGATGAATGCTGAAGTAACGTGTGAAAGTGAAAAAGAATAGTGGGCCTGAGAGACGGACTACCCGTACAGTGGGCTTTAGCTTTACTTTTTTTTCTTTTTCTTTTGGGATGGCCCAACTCTTCAAGGACCCTTTTTTTTTCTTTTGGTGATGGAAAAGGAGTTTTACTTTTTGCCCAAATTAGATTTTTTTTTGACAAAATATTTCACAGTAAAACTATTTTCCATAATAGATTTAGGTGGTGCTTATTTAGACTTATATTTCAACACTCAATTTAACTGTTGAAATTTTAAGTATTTATTAGAATAAGTGCTTATATAAATAAGTAAAAATTGTTTGATATTGAGTAACTAGACAACAATTTAAGTTCCTTAGTCTAAAATTGGTAACCCAAGATTTCCCTTAATTCTATTTTGATCCAATACTTTCTTATCTTATTATATTTAATAATTTCTAAAATTAAAAAAACGAAAATAAAAAAGTTTTGTTGAAAGATTAAATCATAAAATAAGTAGGTTTTTATTACCGAATCATTAAGTGTTTTTTTTACTTGAATTAATAAGATAAGTCAAATTTTATGTGCTAAACAAACATGCTAAATTAAGTGTTGAAAAATTAATTTAAGCACTTAATTGGAGTAAACAAACACCACCTCACACTATTCTTCTATCTATCTATATTCCCAAAAACCACTTTAGTTTGTTTAATTTAAGTCCTCTATTATTCCACAAACCATCTTAATATATTTGATTTTCAGTCCTGACCCCATAAGGAAACACCAATCCTCCCTTAGTGATTAAAATCTTAAGCCTCTGCCCCTCACAAATCCTTGTGTAGACATGGTTCAATTCGGTTTGATTCGATTCAAGCCACCTCAAGGTTTAGTAGACCTGAGATCACAAGTCTCAAGATTTCAAGATCGGCTGAGAATTTGTGGGGAGTGGGTTAAGGATCGGTTCTACTGCAATTGGGTTTGTTTGAGCCAAAAAATGATTTGATCAGTAACTTATTAAAATCAATGCGATTACCTACAAAATGTTTCTAAGAATATAAAATACTAAAATAAATGAAATAAAGTTTACTAGAATAATTAAACAATTAATAAAAGAAACTGAAAAATAAAATAACAAAAATAAAAATTTCACAGAAAAAGGGCTTCGATTTATTGATTCTTCCTCAATTTACATCCGACTCTCAAGAATTGCATTTAATTTGGACCAACCGATCAACTTTTGTCAAGGTATTATTATTCTTAAAATATACGGTTCACCAGGTTTAACCATATAAAAAAAACCCTTATATCTAGTAAGCAAGACGTCAGAGTGTCATTGAGGGTACAAAATATTGGCTTTAAATTTATGTTCGACTGTTCATAAATGCACTCAACCTAACCAAACCATTAATTGTTCTCTAGGTTTCAATGTTTTTAAAAAACATAGATCTGGTTAATCAAATTGAAAAAGCGGTTATATTTGGTAAATGAGACTGACGAGTATTGAGGGTGTCTTTGGAAGAGTTTTATAAAATGGGGGTTGAATTGAAAAGTCTAGCTAGATAGGAAATTATTTTCAAAAACAAGTCTAATTTGGGAATGATATTCCAAAGGTTCCTTAATTTGGGAATAAGATTTAACGATAAGTAAGTCCATATTGATATAAAACTCCTCGAAAAGTGGGTTGACTTTGCTTGGCAGTTATGGGAGGTTGAATTGGAACAAGGCCGGGGCTGTGTCTCGGATTGCAGACCATGTGACAGTGTTTTGCATGGAAGAGGGATAGCGTACGGGATAAGATAAAGAGGTATGATGTACGGGAATAGGCAACTGCTGCTGGTGAAGCTTTGGCATGTATGGGACCCAAACGACGACAGGGATTCAGGTTTGGCAGAAGAAGACGACTTTCGACTATGTTGTTTTTTTCTCCAACACATACAGAAGGAATTAAACTTTTTCGATCATGAAATTTGATCATGCGCAACACTCAATCCATGTTACTTGGTTTATTAGTTGCTGTCCATAAAGACATTCTGCAATCTGTGTACCTGACAGTGGTCGTTAAACCCATTCAAATGCAAAAAGCCCTCTTTTTTAGGGAACTTTAATACGCAGAAAACTAAGTTCGATAATCTTGTCGTGCTTAATGTGTGAGGTATAAGTCGAATACATTGTAATGATAAATTATGAATGGGATTATGAACTATTTATCTCATGATATTAAGGAACAAGGACAGTGATTGGGACCAATCGCCTCGGAAAACTTAAGATCTCCATAACCTCCGTCATTAGTACTAAATTTTTTTTCCTAATATGGTCTATTCTCTATGCCAAATTTACACTATAATTATCCGCAGCCATCCCTTTAATTTGTGGAATAATGTTTTCTCATTTTTTGCTTAGACAACTTTAAACGACATTTTGATTTGATTTTGATTTGTTTATACTATAGTCTAAACACTAGGAGATATTTTTCGAAAGGGACTTTATATATGGTAATGGTTTGCCTAATTGACAGATTGATATTCCCCCTATCCATGTAGATATCAAATCAATATCGAGTTATCCATATTCCTATTCCGTGTAGGTATGGATAAGATCAATTTCGAGTAGTAGGTTCAATTATCTGTTAATTCTTTTGGTAGGCCTTAGCATCTGCCAAGACTAATATTATGATGATTAAATTCCTCCTTTTTTTATTTTTTTGAAAGATTACATTTACTGAAAGGTAAAAAGCACAAACCTCCGATGAGGTTTAGGAAAATTGCACTCCCATCCATTATGGGCAAAATATGCACATAGCCCCGTTTGACCCTTTTTGACCAAATGGAAATTAGTAAACACCGTTAGTTTTATAATTAGTTTTTTTTTTCCTTTTTTCACCTTTCAAGAAGCTCAGGCTAGGACAAGCAATTTCAAAATTTCGATCGTCAATTGCTCTAAAACGGTCATGTAAATTTCAAGAAGTTAGGGTAAACAATAGTAAGAGTGGACACGAAGAACACTAAACATCAATACCATCACTAACAACTCAAATATAAATAATACTTGTGGCAGAGTAATCATGATTTTGTTTATCTTGCCCTAATTCGATGCCAACGAAGAGAAGCAATTGCTTGCCCTAATCGGATTGCAGTTTCCTCGAGGAAGAGAAGCAATTGTGATCTCTCTCCTCCATACTCTATTCCGATCGCAATTCCAGAAGAAGAGAAGCAATGATGTGTGCTTGCTTGTTCCCTCCTCGATCGTTTTCTATAGCTTGGAGAGAAGTGGTGACCCTATCGGTATCGTGATTCCCAGCAATACGTGTGAAAAAGGAAAAAAGAAGAAAAAGAAAAAAATAATAACAAAATTAAAGGCAACTACTTTCCGTTAGGTCAAAAATGGTCCAATGGGATTATGTACATATTTTACTGACATATGGAGGAAAGTGCAATTTTCAGAAACCTCAAGGGAGGTTCTGCCTTTTACCCTTTACTGAATGATAACATCCATACATGAAGACAATCTCTTCTAATTTACCTCGAGACAAGAGTTGTATTGTCTCGTCGAATTACTGCGAGACTCTAAATTAACACCCCAAATGATTCATCCAAAACTTCTCCGTGACCTCAAAAAGTCTCCATGCAGATTCCATAATCTTGTCATGATTTCTCGTAGCGACTTGGAGGGGACTCGGAGGGGCCAAGAATGGTCCTGTCGCGGGACAGGACAAACTTACATTTTTTTTCTTTGTTGGGGAAATGCGGGGTTATGCCCAATTACATTAGAGAAAACTTATATTAACTTAGCCTGGAATCTTCGCATTAGTTGGATCAGATGATAATATCCTGAATCTCTAGTGCCTATATCCTGAATCTCTAGTGCCTCTACTATTAATTTTTCCACCAAATTTGGGATTTTGAACCCTGAAACACATCCAGGGTCTTTCTACTAGTTAGGACTATGAAAGACGAGCCCTATGCAAGAAAATGGACATAATAATGAATTATATATATATATATATATATATAGTCGAAACGTGGGAATTTTTCAAGTTGAAATTAGCATCCTATGAGTTCTTGAACATCCCAACGGCACAAACGTGCAGAGGCTAAGGAAGAGAAAGATCTAATTCTAATCCAACCAAGGAAGCAGAATGCCATTTTCATAGGAGCCTATCATAAACAGGAATTCATATCAATAAACCAAGCACGTTGTTCCTCGAACTCTTCCGTCTAAGTGGAATGATTCTCGGTCCAGAAGCCCTCCTAACCACTCGAGCCTTGATCAGATTTGCCTTACCTCCTCGAAACTCGAGACGAAGAGTGTCCCCATGGGCTAGGCCATTGTCTCCGACGAAACGACTCCACCCACAGGAAATGTCGAGCCTGCGACACCCATTGGTTCTTAGCCTTAAGCCGACAGGCCAATGCCGCCCCGAAGAGCCACTAATCACGGCCCCTGTCTTGGTGAACTGCCCAGCTTCCCTGGCAACTGTCGCTGGTATAGTCTGGAAGAAAAAGAAAAAATATATATATTCCATAATTTAGTAAAATACTTTTAAATTCATTCACGTTTCACAAGAGACTCAAATTAACATGACACTCCTTCTATGCGGAGCTAATATTGGATGAAATCCGAACCGAGCAGGGACGGGAAACATCTGAACTAACAGATAGGCATTAAGGAAGAGGGTCGAACAAGAGAGTTCGATATAGGAAATTACCATGAAAAGACTGTTATACTTCCTGAGGTATTTATCAAAATACGGATAAGGTTTCTTGGACGAAAATGAAGGATGGGCGCGAGCACGGCCGACAGTTGCCACCCTCCCTCCTTCTGAATCCCCACTGGTAGTTTTAATACGTTCTTCTTCTTCATCTTCTTCTTCTTCATCATCGTCATCTTCTTCTTCATGCTCCTCCTCCTCAGACTTCACCTCAACTCCTCCACCCCCACAGTGATCATTAGCTTCTCCTTCCCTGTCTTGCTTTAGTTTGATGTCTGAAATAATTGAGTCATTAACCGATATTATTAACACCATCAATAACAGAAAATTCAACAAAAAAAACGAAGAAAAAGAAAAGAGAACAGAGAGCTGCTCACCCATCTTCTTCTCACAGCAAGTCAGGCCATACGCGACAACCCGGAGAGTTTCTTCGCTAATGAGCTTGAAGACCAAGAAGTCTCCAAGGTCCAGGTCCAAGTCCGTCACGATCTGCGTCCATCCACGGGTGATGTAAAGCCCATTTTCCTTCTGCTTCATCTTCACCCTCCATGAGACCGGATCTTCCACATATGCAGATCTCAAGCAAACTCTGGTGGGGAAGGTCCCCTTGAAGTTCTTGACGAAAGCCGGCGGCACCTTCTGTCGAAATGCACGAGTCGAATATTAATGATGAGGCAACTATTCTCTGATATATAGGTTCGTCTTAGAATTAGACACAGAGAGAGAGAGAGAGAGACTAAGAGACGTACGAATGAGTTGTGGAAGTCACCTAGCATGACCTTGAAGAACAAAGGGCTCTTCTTCTTCTCCTCCTCCTCCTCCTGCTTCTGCTTGTTTGGCTGTGGCCGTACTCTTGCCATGATCTTCTTCTTCTGTGATTCCATGTGTTGCTCCAATATAATGCAGACGCTGACTTCACTTGGGGTTATGGTTATGAGAGACAAAGATGAGAAAATGAAGAGAAGAACGGCAAAGGAACTGAGAACGAATCCGAGATGGCTCCTCTGTTCACCGTTCAGCCTATATAATATATGAATTGCATATGTGAGTGGGTGTGACAGTCTGGTCATTTTTTTTTCTTTTTTTCTTAATAATCCCTTTCTTCCCCCCTTTGAATCTCCTTTCTGCGGATGGAGCCAAAACTTTATTATTAGTAGTATTTTTTTGTCCTTTTTTTTTCCTTTTATAATTTTTTTTTTGTTCGTCCTCATTGGTAAGTCAAAGCTGCTGGCGTGGCATGGCATGGCAGCTGCATGTGATTTTGCCGTATTTTCTGATAAGCATCAGCATGGGCATGGCTTTGACTCTGGTTTTGCCGGACTTTACTTTCTGGTGCACAACAGCAGCAGGAAAGGATTCCTTGATATTTTCAATTTTATCCTCCAATGATCGTTTATTAATTGTTCCTCGTCAATTATGTAATACATAAGGATTGATCGAGTCGTCATTTTAAGTGGCGGATTACGGGCTTAATGTCACACATAACTGATCCATCGTCTTTCATAATTCGTATTATCAAAGTAGACTAAAGCGGCAATCACAAGAGAAATGGACTCTTCTATACCAGAAGCTCCCCTTTTTCTGTGCATTTCACCAGGAAAAACCCATAGCGAGTAGAAATTCCTGAATTGTCTTGTAATGCATTTCTGTACACGCTGCTGCAGTCCGATTTTGTTTTTGTTTCGACCTCTGGTGTCCAATGTACATCTCAAGGTTCATAGGGAGACGAGCATTACCTAAATCGAACTCCTTTTGATAGTGATTATCTCTCCCGGGAGCATACTGTGGTGTAATAGGAATAACCCAAAGTCCAAAATTAACTTTTCTAGGATCTCAGAAAACCCCCACGTTTAGCATGATATTGACTATGACGTTTTGAAAGCAAGC
Source organism: Punica granatum (assembly GCF_007655135.1). Taxonomy (NCBI): domain Eukaryota; kingdom Viridiplantae; phylum Streptophyta; class Magnoliopsida; order Myrtales; family Lythraceae; genus Punica; species Punica granatum. The sequence continues at coordinate 7,440,073 of NC_045129.1, forward strand.
GCCAATACTGGATTAAGCTTATCCTGAGTGATCAACCATGACACTTAAAAGATATGTGAGGGATAGATAAAGTACATATCAAAAAAAAAAAAGTGAGGGATAAAGTTTATTTTATACTAACAGGAAAATATGATGCCCCGCTAAGGAGTCATTCTCAAGGGAACGGGACAACTTCCCCTTACAAAGCTTCATTTCCATGGAGATATGATCCATTCTTGCTTTGCAGCAGAGAATACTCCTTTGAGAAGGCGGCTGTTACTATTCACTTTGTAAGGTTTTCACTTCTCTTGGACCCTAAGGAACCACACCGTTTCCATCCATTCCCCAGTGCAAAGCTGGCCCATTGTGGAGGATTAATAGAAGGCTCATGAATCTAGTCCAGAACACGGTCAGATTGGGCCATGATAATGCCGGCGCACGGCTTTGATTGAAGGAAGCTGTTGCCCCATTAAACATCTGAAACCCAACTGACCCGATAATAGAGCAAGGTTGAGTCTAGAAAACAAAAAATGTGGATCATGCCTACTTTCTCTCAATCTCTGCAAGGATTTAACCACAAATTAATCAGAGGTGCTTATCAAGGAAACCTGTTGTAGTCGTGTATTTGCCTCTCAGTCTCAACTGTTGCCAGGTCTGAACGAGTCCTTGGAGTGAAACTTTTCGACTGACAGCGTGCTGATTGATAACACGGGAAGTACTTAAGTAAAGCTGACCCCAGCCCAATAATAGTTGCATCGGCCATTGGCAATGGATCATGGCTGAGCCCATCCTATGTGCCTAGGTAGGTGAGATCGATGTATATGGAATTTACATCCAACGGAGACAGCCAGAAATGACATTTAAACGTAATTCAGGAAACTAATGTGGATTCAAACGTTCTGCCAATGTAAGGTTTACGATTTTGTGCCATTTTCTTGCACAATGATCTCGCCTTGACGATCTAATAGTTACTTGACTGTGAAGTCAAATACAAGGCTGCTGTTTTTCAGTTTGTGATTAAACCTGCCTTGAATATTTCAGATCATTAATGACTGTCAAATTGTCGATTAGAACAGTTAGGGTACCAGAGTTCAAAATTTGGTGGAGCAGAATAGCATGAAACCTGCACGGCAAGACACGCATTCTTGTTAAAGCCAGTGACAATTCTGAAATCGATTTCGTTATACGGAATTGCCAAGAAAATTCATGACTTGTATAACGGCAACATGCTTCTTTCTCAGCAGTCCACGAGATGGACCTCCAACTCCAAGTCATTGTGCAAGCTCCTGTCTAGAAAGCAAGAGCAAATTCAAATCCCATTCTGCTGCTGACAACTTAATTATGATCTCATAATTCTATGAGTATATGCATATTTCTTCTCACTCATTCACGGTTGCTGTGTATGTAGAGACCTTGAACGGGACATCATCATCACTACCAGCATGAATCAGTTCAAAGACACAGAGACCCCAATTTCAAATTGTTGTCCTTCATAATAGCAAACCATCCTAGCAAGAAACTTGCAAAACTGAATACGGGCACATCCTCACTGGCCATGTCCGCTCTGCAACCCGGAGTGACACATCTGTGGACAAGCCCCGAGGTAATCCCTCACGAACTTTAGCAGTATGGTCTGCATCAGAATTCATCCAGTAAGTGAAATTTCATAATTAGGGAGTTTTCTTGCAGAATGTAGTAAAGTATTTAGAGAACGCATTACCTGAAAGGTCTTCCAAGTTTCATTTCTAGAGGAAGAAAACTCGTTGTATACCCAACCAGAATGCTCCCAGGAAGATAAAACAGCTTCCCGAGAACTCAATTTTCTGGAAAACTTTTGTCATAATCAACTGAAGCTTAAGTCTTCTAAGTTCAACAGAAATCCACATACCGTAGTTTCTAGAAAGTAAGAGTTACTAGAGGCTTGGAGCATCGATCTCTCTTTCTCATTGAATGCCAAAGACCGAAGCAGATTCTTCACATAACCATATATCTACGTTCCATATGCATCTGCCTGAGAACACTTTCAAAACAAGGGTGAATGACCGCATCTTTTTCTACACACTCCACTGTTTGTTTCTCTTTTGCATTGGTCTTGTCCATCCGAAGGTGGTCCATTGTGCATTTCTTCGACAAGAGGCAATTTTTTATGCTTAATCTCATCAGGAGTTGATCTTCTGTTTGTTTCTGCCCGAGACAGTAAATTTCCATGCGTCTTGCGAGCCCCAGGAGCAAACTCCTTCTCGCATGTGCTGAGCCCATATATCCTAACATAGAATTTGTGTTTCCAGTTGAACCTAAAAAGAAGAAATCAGCCTCCTTGAAGAATAAACAATCCTTGTACTTTTCCAACTTTTCTTGCCAAGCTGTTAGAATTAAGATCTTCACTTTACATATATTCGGCAGCACTGTCACTCTTAGCCAAAGCTCTATAGGCTGAAACACCATATAACACAAAATAATAAGAAAAGGAGATTCGCCCGAATTATCCCATTTCTCAATATAAATATTAAATTTCAATTTGATTTATACGGGTTCGGGCCTATATCCATTTAAAAATTCAAGCTGATAAGTGCCAGTACCCAAGCCTCATATAAACTCATGCTTATTCTTTCATTTTTTCCATATGGGATTATAATTCTCAACACTCGTCCTCACGTGCAACGTGTGGCATATTTCTGCCTACACGTTGTCACGTGCCCTTAAACATTTGCCCTCAACAACTGAGGTCAAGTCGGGCTCATCTTCCGTGCTCGAGCAAGGGAGACTAACACGAAGCATTCTTTTGGCTGCTCTCGATATTGGATTGGCGTAATGTGAGCCTACGAGGGCACGCGGAAACGTAATCCGCTCTAATACCATATTAAATTTCAATTTGACTTATACGGGCTCGGGTCCATATGGGCTCGGGTCCATATCTACTTAAAAGTTCAAGCTGATAAGTGTTACCAAACTTCATATAAACTCATGGTTATTCTTTTATTTTTTCCATATGGGATTATAATTCTCAATAATAAATAAGGGTTACAATACGCCACCATGAATTTAACCTGGATAACTTGGGACCTAAGGAACAACGTTAATATTGACATCCAAACCCAGTAACCACTTTTTCAAGTCTGAATCAGATGTTACAGAAACAGAAGGCCCGAGTGCTCAAGAGATTCCATGGCGTAAATTTCAGAGCTTTTCGAAGATATCGAGAGAGAAAGGATGCGAATACCAGCTTGGAAGAAAAGTGACCAATGAGAATCTTGAAAAAGGATTGTTTACTTTTAAATGGCATCGGCTTGCTGCTGCCATTGCCACAGTCACGACACATTGTTGCTCCGCAAGCAAGAAATCTCCCTTTTGCGCGGCAGGTGTTACTGTGTAATGATTATACCAGGGAGCGGTACTTTTGGACAACCCAATATAACAAGAATTTCTCCCCCTGGGTCTCACCATGAAATGTTGGCTTCGAGTCTCGATTGTCCTTGGACAAGCTTTACACTACAAGGCCCTATTTGGTACGATGAAATGTCATGTAGCCACTACAATTCCGTAGAATTGCGATAATTTCTCATTTCAGGGCCTGTCACCAAGAATTAGACAGCTTTTTTTTTTCCCCTCCAATCTGTACGCTTTGCTCTTTATTCCACTTCGATCGAAACAGTACTTCACAATTTGGGCCAAAACTTCTTAATTTGGCATACAGGCCCAATAAAACTAGGCTCACAGGCCCAAATTGATAGGCCCAGCATCGTGATAAAAAGCAAAAAAGAAACAGAATAAAGAGTTTTTGCCCCAAATAGACTAATTTTTTAAACTTATTCCCAAACTACATCCCTTTTGAAAGTAATTTTCAATCTAGAATTGTATGTGTGGAATTATTTTTAATGCAATCCCTATCTTATTTTAGCCCTTTCAAAAATACCCTCAAAGATACTCATATCTTATTGGATAAATATAACCGTTTTTCCGATTCAATTAATTAGGTACCCTAATTTTTTTAAAATATTGAAACATTGTTAAGAATTAGTTAGTTCGGCTACGTTGTACGCAATTCTTAAGAGTCAAACGTAAATTGAAGTCGATTTCCATCTTTTTAAAGATAACCATACGTTGTATTTACAAAATATAACTGTTTTCCGATTCGATAAATCGGTTAACCAAAATTTTAAAATCTAGATAAAATTTAATTGGGTTCGACTACATTGGACACAAATTTTAAGAATTAAACATAAATTGAAGCGATTTTTTTAATTTTCTTATTCTATTTTTACTTTTTACTTTTAAAATTATTTTATGAATTCTATTTCAGTTATTTTAGGAATTCTTAAAATTTTAAGGCATAGGTCTTTCTTTTGTTCATAAGTCAAACACATTATGAATTTTTAAAGTTTACCTCCAACATAGTCGAACCCAATTAGCATTATTTTCATGCTACATTATTACCTAAAAGATTCATTTTAAAGTTATAATGCAGACTAGTTCCATTTTTTCGTGTTGCGTGACATGATTAGTACGTCGGTCAATATGTCTTTGCAGATTATACCAAAGAAATTCGTTAGGAAATATGGAGCAGAGCTGTCCAAGTCCGATATTGTGCTCCTCAAAATTCCAACCAGTGATGCCTGGGAGGTGGAGCTGAGAACAGGGGACGGTGCTGTTTGGCTGGAACAAAGGTGGCTGGATTTTGTGAACTTCCACTCCGTAAAACGGGGGGACTTCCTTGTGTTCTGGTACAAGGCACGGAACTCTAATGAGTTTGATGTGGGCTTGTTCGATAACAGTGCCACAGATATCGATTACCTTTTGAAAGGCAACTTTATCATTGATCAAGGTAGAGGAAATCAGTGATGATAGAGATGATGTTATTCCGAGCCAAACATGGGACGACCTTCGATCATCCTTAAGGATGAAATGAAGAACAAATCTTATGCTGATCGGAAATTATTCCACTGATGAAAACAACGTGCCCTCAGAAGCACTTATAGACGCTCAGAAAGTTAAAGCACTTGAAAGAGCAAAGTCCTTCAAATCTTCAAATCCTTATTTTGTGGTCGTGATTCAGCCTTATTATGTTCGTCCACCCCATGAATTGGTCAGTACGTCGATTATGTTCACACATGTGCAAAACTTGTTCCCGTTACGTTATTTTTAAAGAATTCTGGAAGGTTGTTTTCAACTATAGGCAAATGATATCATAGATAGTGTGTGCTGAAAATCATTATTAAGTTCTGCAGAATGTGCCAGGAAGATTCTTACGAAGGTATATGGGCCAAAAGGGGAGTGGTGAACTGAAATTTTGTGTTTCCGGGGGACAAGATATGGACTATCACATGCTACACCGCGGTGCGGGGAGGACAAGTAAGAACCAAAGTTGTCGGACGTGGTTGGAAGGCATTTGTAGGTGACAAAGCCTTAGTTTTTGGGGATGTTTGTGTCTTCAAATTGATCAGAGGTCTCAGAAGTATTTCCTTCAAGGTCACCATTTTCAGAGCACCTCAACCGGCCAAGTCCCGCACTTTACAATTACAAGGGAGTGGTCAATCGGTACACATGCACATAATTAAACAGTAAATTTAGTGATATGTAATTTGGTTTCCCTGTTAGTTGTCCATGAAAGTCAGTATTCTGGATATAACCCTTCGTTTCTATTTTTCACGTTTCCTGTTGTTCCGGGATATATAGCTTCTGTAGGTGAGGCTGCTTCTTCCAGGCATGTGGGTTGCTCCGGGGCTAAATGTAAGGGTAAAGAGAAGAGCTCTTCTCTTGACAGAAACAAGGTAAGTATACACCTCAATGTCGAGCCACAGAGTCGTCATGGCTCGTTAAATTGAGTTTTCATAAGTCCTTCCTCATATATAACCTTAATTTAAGTTAATAATGCAGATTTTTTGCCTTTATTTGCAATTCCAGCCGTAGTGGGGGTGGTCTTGCCATGCAAATGTCAATAGATTTGACAATGTTATGGGTATTTGTGTCTGTGCATATAGGCATGTCCTTTCTCCTCAATTGGTTTCATTCAATCGCAGTACAGAAAAACAAGACGAAGATTGCAAATGGCAATGACGAAGAATTATCTCCCTCATCGCTGCCTGGTATGGTCTTCTCAATCTCAAGCAAACCTGATGTTATTTATCATTCAGTTCATCTACTCTTTAGGGTCATAGATCTGATATATAGTATTTCGAAACAGAGCCATCCAGAAAATATGTGTGGAACCGGATTAAAACATCACCCCTTTTTTAAGGAAAATCATTTCTGGATCAGAGTTGGTGCTTTAGTGAAGTTTCTTGTATATTTTATTTCTTGCATCGTGCACATATACTGTCTTCTAATCTTTAATTGAACTGTCTCAATACTCTGTTTACACGAAGACTTTGTCGGATACTTCGTAGTAGTTTTATACATTAAGTAATCGTCAACGTGATCTTATGTTTGTTTAGAACATACCAGCTGCCTTCACAAGGGATCACCTAAACTTGGAAAGCAGAAAAGAGATGGTTACTCTAATGGTCGGAAACTGGTCATGGTCGACTAAGTTGATTATCAGCAACCCATCATTGTCCGGAGCCAGGTTCAGGGGTGGGTTCAGTGCTTTTGCGAAGGAAAACTCTCTGGAAGCGGGAGATTTGTGCACTTTTGAGCTCATTCACAGGGCAAAACTGGTATTCAGAACTTCCATCAGCACGGTCAAAAAAGGATCAAAACGATTAGAGAAGGGAGAAGAAGTGTGATATCACTGCAGCATATGGAAAAGTTTACTTTTGTTTAATTTGATTCCACTCTCCCTTAATTACACCGTCTAATGATGTTTTCGATAGCTCAGCTGTACTTGTGAAAGCTCGGACCTATATTCGGACATAACAATATCTGCCTTCAACGTGGGATCGACTTGGACGGAAAGCTTGATATTCAAGATGATTTTATAACTCAATGAACTGAATCAACAATTTGACATAGAAACTTGACGTTGATTTTCCGTATCAGGGAAAAAGTTTCGGGGTATTTTTTTTTCAATGTTCAACAGCAGTACTATCTGTCGATGAATTCCTTAGCTCATTTGGACTGGCTTCGTGTCATAGCTCCAATCGACCATGCCAAATAGTCTCATATTGATCCTTCATGGCTCCATCACCAGATAAGCTGGTTGTCGATCTCAAAGAATTGAACAGACCATTCCTGCCCAAACCAGAAGTCAAGATCAAGGTTGTCAGAATCACGATTCTACCTAAAATCGGTCGAGGGTTGTGGAATCGTGAACCGTAAAATCGAATCGTGAATCGTAAGATTTTACCTGTAATTAAAAAAACAATATATACAGATATGTACCAAATCTCATGTTAGAAATAGTAGAAGCAAACATCAAATGATAAATTTTGTTGTTTCCTACTTCGTTCGTCAAAATCTTGCAGTCATCTTTCTCTGCACCTAAAAAAGTCGAAAAAAAATTCAACTTAAGTCATCTCAAACCAGATGGCAATTAGGAATCGGCTAGAACTCAATTCGAAACAGTTCGAAAAACCTTTCAAGTCCCTATCACTTACAGCCAGAAGACAAGTTTTAAACTTTTCATAAAATAAGAGAACCAATAAGTAATACTGTCTCACAATGAGAGAGATGAGGAGGAAGAGAGAGGGGGCATACAACTTTGGGTTGAAACTAGAATCGTAGAATTGGTTCGATTCTACGATTCTGCGATTCGAATCGCGATTCAGCCACGATTTTACTTTCCCGATTTATGCCATGGAATCGGAATCGCTAATCACCCCTTGAATCGTAGAATCGTAAGATTCTATTATTCGAATCACGATTCTAACAACCATGGTTAAGATATATGAGATCTTCCCATTTATTACCTTTGATTCCCCTTGGGAAGGACGATGAGTGGTCCTTCAGAGTTCAAATTACTTTACTTCACTTTACTTGTACACATTTTTCAATGTGCATATGTGCCTGATTCCCCTTGGGAAGGACCATGAGTGACCCCTCAAAGCTCAAGGGCAGTTTAGTTTCAGAGTTTGATTTTAGAATCATGATTTTGATTTTAACTTTACCTACTACACAACAAAAATACACGTTTCCCAAGTCAAATTTATAATACCATCTCATTTGTCTTTTTCCATAATCAAAATCAAAATCAAAATTAAAGTTACTTTAACTCTGAAACCAAACGCACTACAAATTACTTTACTTCATTTTACTTGTACACATTTCTCAATGTGCATATGCGCAGAGCCCATAAAAAAAAGAGTGTGTGTGCAGAGATTCTTCCATGCCAACGTCCATTCGTTTTTCCTTTTCTGGAGAAAAAAAGGGAAAAAAGGGGAAGAAAATATATCAAATTATGTTTCATCTCCTAGGGGATGTGACAATTAAATGGGTGCATGGATACTGAGTATATAAGAAATCGATTGGAACCTACCTGTTATAGGCAAAGATTCGGGTAACTCCAATTGAAAATAATGTATGAGCCATGAAGTAATTTAAGAAACCGGTGAAAACATATTTAAATTCCAGTTTCAATATAAATGGTACCCACGGAATCGGTACCTGGGACCTATATTTTTTTCCAAAATATTAGTTTATTTTGTCTACTAAAAAGAGTTACATCATCATTTTTTTACTAAATAGTTACATAATCTTTTAGTTACGTATTTACTTTGTCTATTATATAATTCTAAGAAGATCTATATAATTATTTAGTTCTGTAGATAGATGTGATCCGATTAATCTAAATTAATATTTATTTATTCTGTATTATTGTGAATGAGATCTTTTCGATTTTAGTTATTTATTTATTTTATTGTGCTTAAAGAAAAAAATTACAAGTTCTAACAAAGTAATTGAAACTTGTAATGTAATTCGGCTTTTGAGTAGATTCCAATTCCAAGTTCCAACAGAGTAAGATCCGGTTCTAAAATCTTAAAACCCGTCCCTACCGAGTATGGTTCAGATATCGTGAAAAAAAAAAAACTGAACTCTCACACCCCTAGTAACAATTCAAGCTATACAGTAGATAAAAGAATCCCAAAAAAGAAACAAAGAAAGAAAATCCAATATTGCTTCAAAAGAAATATAGCTGGAGAGGAGGGACTGCTTCCATTTTAATGGAAGTTTCATTTCATAATATTTGATAGCATATCATCCGCATTTAGAACCTTGACAGCATACTTGACATATAGCAGTTGAATTTCCGATGTTACATATAAATATATATGTATATAGCTTGAGTTATAATATCCCGCCAGATAATGACAGCCTGTTGCACCATAGAAGTAGTGAAAAGTCCGCTCAGAATTCTCTGTAAGTATATTGTTTTCAAGGGCAATTATTGAGTCTTAAATATTTAGTCGGTCCCGTAAGAAAGATTATTTTCTTAAACGTTATTTTACAAATATAAAAAAGAATTATACAGAACGTAGCGACTGAATATTCAATCACTTAGTTTAAGAATTTCTGTGATTTGCCAAAACTAGGAAACAGACAGGAGAAGAAAAGGACAAAGAAATAGCTGGAAAGCTGGTTCTTCTTCGATTACAATCTCAGAGTCTCATATTAGAAATGGCTCCCCTGGCCTATATATAGCGGCCACACATCCAAAATTCTATTAGGCAATTCATGACAAGCCTTACTCCCTAAATGGAAGATGGACAGAGAAGTTCGTCAACCCGAAAGGTCCTCACAGTTCAAGATAATCATGCATAACATGATTCAAAGTGGAAAACTCGCAAGTGTATTCACATGATGCCTAGTTCTTTCTCGGATTTATTCCTTTTTCCGCGTTACACTAAAAAATACCTCTGTATAGACTTTACCAAAGAAATTTGTTAGGAAATATGGCACACGTCCATTTAAGTCCAACGCCGTACTCCTCAAGGTTCCGACCATGACACTTGGGAAAGTGGAGGTTCGCATGGGGGACGGCATCGTATGGCTGCAGAAGGGGTGGCCGGATTTTCTTAAATAACTTACTCCTCAAGGATTTTCTTAAATGACACCGTATTCCTCAAGGTTCCAACCGTACTCCGTGTCATGGAGGATTGTTGTCTGATAAGTCTTTTCCTATTCATGCCTTTAAACTTGGTCTTACGTTCATTCTGGAGTTTTTGCCTCAAATAGACTTAATTTTTAAACTTATTCTCAAATTAGATCTCTTTTCTAAATAATTCTCAATCTAGACTTATATATGTGCAATTTTTTTCAATTCATTCCTTTTTTAAACTCTTTTAGATATACCCTCAAAGATACTCTTATGTGTTATTTGCCAACCGTTTTTCCGATTCGGTTAACTGATTAACTCAGTTTTTAAAATATTGAAACCTAGATAAGAATTAATCGGTTCGGTTACGTTGTACCCAATTCTTAAGTGTCAAACGTAAATTAAAGTCGATATTCATACTTTTAAAGACACTCATGCATCTTATTTGCCAAATATAATTGTTTTACCAATTAGGTAAAATGATTAACTGGATGTTTTAAAATTCCGTATTGTTTGGCAATAGAGTTAAATTATTCTCCACTTAACTCTAAATTACTTTTTCTTCAATTAAATAATTTAATCATTACTTTTTTATTTTTTTAAATTTAATACTAAATTCTCATATATTTATTATAATTAATCTTTTAATACTATATTATTTCAAATATTTATAATACAATTGTTACATTTTTATTTTTTTCTTTAATTTAATAATAAATTCTCATATATTTTTTCTTTTAACATTACAATTAATTTTTAATAATAAATTTATCTAACTTCTTTTGTCTTCATCCGGCCGAATTAAATAAAATCATAATATACTCCGTTATCAAATGTCACCGATATGTTCAACTAGCTACATGTCGATTGTACGTATATTGCACGATTACAAAAAGCGAATGCTTACGAGTTTTCCACTTTGAATCGTGGCTTGGAGGATTATCTTGAAGAAGTGAGGAGTCTTTGGGTCGAACCAACGGCTCTGTACATCTTCCTTTTGGAGAGTACGGCTTGCCATATCTGCCCAACAAGAAGCTTGCAGTGCGAATCTTTTGCTTGTCCTATATGAGCAAGGAAGCCTTAACTATGAGACTTTGGCTGTAATGAATGAAGATTTTCCACCCATCCCTACCTCACTTCTTTAATTGGACCACCTTCAGATGGGAAGATCTCCTATCAATCACTGCTGCTTGTTTATATTTGAAGTACCATATTCACAAGCAACCATAGCTGTAATTATTTCAAGCGCAATTTTTAATACTGATGGTGCAGCCAGCTCGGGCATTGGTGGTCTGGATAACTCTTGTCGAGATTGATAACTAAGCTAATTGGATTCATGAACAACAATGCTTCGCATCATGTGTGATAACAGAGCCATGGGAGAGTCGACACCGGACTCAAATTGGCAAATATGGTTGATACAGGCCACGTACAGAAATACCAGATTGTGGTTATCCTGGAAATCAAAATTTCTGTCCAGGTCGATTCATCTTGAATTCCGTAAGTTCAATTAACCTTAAAAGTTCTCAACAAAAATCTAGCTCTGGTACAAAATACGGACATGCTATCACCATATATATATATATATCATCCGAGTTATCGTTCCATATATGTCAACAGAATCACACTTCTCCTTTCTCACTTGCCTAATCCTTCTTCACATTTTTGGCTCTGATGGAAGTTCTGAACACAATTTCTGCCTTCTGAATGAGCTCAAAAGTGCATAAATCTCCCGCTTTCAGAGAGTTATCCTTCAAAAAAGCCCCTAACCCACCACTGAACATAACCTGTGGACAAGGATGGCCGCTGATAATCAGCTTAACCGGCCAGGATCGGTCCTCAATCTGAAGAGTCGCCATCTGTTTCTGGAGTTTCAAGTTTATTTGCTCCTTTGCGAACCTGGTCGGTATCCTCTAAACAAGTTTACATAAAGAAATTAAATCAATTGCTATTATGTGAAATTTCTGTCAAAAGGACCGTCATTTCTTTATGTATACGTAAACGACTATGAATTGAACAAAGAACCTCCCATGGTCTAAAATACTACTGAAAAATACCAAATATAAAATACAAAACGATACCCTGTAGCTCGAGAAAGACGTACCAGACACCTATGCGAACCTAGTCGGTGTCCTCTTAACAAGATTACATAAAGAAATTAAATCAACTGCCATTCTGTAAAATTTCTGTCAAAAAGTCCGTCATCGATGCATACAGATTTAATAAAAACAAAATGGGTAAAATTAGGAAAATATGAACAAGAAAATAATGAACCAGCTGGCATCTTTAAGATTTTTAAATAGGTTATATCTCCCCCCTTTTGTTCTCTCTCTCTATATGTCCAATTGTCCAAAACGTTGGTCAGACATTTCTTAATGTATACGTTAACGAATATGAATAGATTCAAGAACCTCCCATGAAAAATACTTAGCATAAAATGCAAAACAATACCCTGTAGATTGTGAAAGACATACCAGAAACCTATGCGAGAGAATGCCCTCGGTCATGACCATTTGGAATGAAGGACGTCGCTCGGAAATAAATGCAACCAGTTGAAATTCAGAACTTTGAGCAATCTTCTGCTTTTTCTTGGCTGCAAAGGAAGTAGTTTTAATCATTGGGAAATTATAGATCTACCAAGTTAACTGATCTACACAGGAAATTATTTTCCTTTCTTATTCACCTTGTGATCGTAAGATGCGGGAATCTGCAACTCGAGGCGCTCTGAAGATAGAAACCTTCAGTGAGACATTCTTGAGACCTCTCTTTAATTCAAAGACACAAACATCACCCAAAACAATGTTGTTGTCGACCACAAATGCCTTCCAACCACTACCTATTTTGCACCTAACTTGGCTTACATATGCTGAAATATAATATGACACGGACCATTTTTGTCTCCAGAAACAAGAAGTTCCATTTTACCACTCTTATGTTGACCCAGATAGCTTTGTAGCATTCTTCCCGGCAAACTCTGCAAAGATCAGAAAAAGAAAGAAAAATGTTATCATAAATTATTTTTTCTGACAAAAATTAAAGGAAAAAATATATTGTCATGAGCAACTTAATAAATCTTTTGGGAGAATCTTAATAAATTTCTTATTTAGGCGTACTGACCAATTTATAGGATGGGTGAACGTAAGAAGGCTGCATCACCACCGGCAAATACGGACTTGAGGATTCGAAAGATTTTGCTCTTTTAAGTGCTTTAAGTTTTTCTTCGCGTTCGAGTGCACCTGTGTGCATATAATAACATCAGCATGAAATATTAGTGCAGCTAAAAAAAAAGACACGCACACACACACACACATATATATATAATATTTTTACACATCATCTTAATTATATTGTAGCACCTATATATTCCCAAGGACATGTATTAGTCCAACTCCTCTTTGTCCCTGAGGAAGGCTGTGGGTTCCACTTTTCTGCAGAAATATCATCGTCTTCGTTGATGCTCTCCACCTTGATCGATGATAAAGTCACCTTAGATTTCATTGGGTACTCGATCTCCGTTGCACTCTTGTCGAACACCACCACATCGAACCCGTTAGAGCTCCCAGGCTCGTACTTGAAAACGAGAAAGTACCCGTGTTTTATGGAGTAGAAGTTTGCGAAATCCAGCCACCCCTTTTGCAGCCAGACGTCGCTAGCTCCTTTCCTTAGCTCTACTTCCCAGGCATCCCCATTCGGGACCTTAAGGATCACAGCGTTCGACAGGGACAGGTCTTTCCCGTACTTCCTAACAAATTTCTTCGGAACCACCTGTGTATAAATGTATATAATAGGCTAAGCATGCCGTGTAACATGCGATGACCATTGGACAAAATTCACTCTGGTACTGTAAATGAAGAGGGAGACATGCTGAACAAGTTATCGCCAATACAATGCATATGTATACATGTTCAGGAAACACTTACAAGTTTTCCGGTTCGAATAGTCTGCTGGAGGATTATCTTGAAGAAATGGGGAGCTGTGGGGTGGAAGAAGCTGCTGATGCGATGCACAATATTATCTTCCATCTGATCAGGATGATCTGCCAAAACTTAATTACCCAGAAGACTTGTCAGAAGAGAAAACTTGCATATAGTTAATTAGCAATAAGAACTTGCGCTGTGTTTACTTTCTATTTGTATAAGAAGAGGAAGGGACAGAGGGAACTGGACAGGAATGCCAAGGGCCACTCCACCGTCATCTCAAGCGAATCAATCCATCAAATAATAAAGGAGGAAAATTATCCATTAATTATTACTGCTGGATTTTGCTAATAATGATTTCTATAATGCCATGCATATAACACTTTTTCAGCTTAGAAGATATGGCTCTTCGATTAACCCAGTGGTAATTATTGCACCTGCATGCTTTATGAACGGCCGTTGGTATAACTATAGCTCTATATATCTACTTTACTGCAACTTTATGAACTCATTAAAAAAAGGAAAAATGCAGTAAAGTTCAATTGGTCCATGGCGCTGTGTGGTGGTGCATCTTGCAGATGTCCAATCTACATATATTGATAATAGTATATATCAACTCATGATTTGAATCATGCTTTAAGACGTTTGGCTTGTCTTTACGTTAGTATGAATTTAGAATTCCATGAGGCACACATATTGATTGGTAATGCAAAAGTCTTTTCTAACACGATTGTCCAATTTTAACCCCGGAAGTAATTATAGGAATTCACCTTATATACAAACACTATAATATACGTCAGAAAATTCGGAGTTCCCATGAAAATTGAAACTTTATGTCAAAATAACAGCTCCTGAAGCCTGAAGGGCATTTTATTATTTATTATGAATGTTAGGATTTTCTTCTTTTTTTCGGTGAGTAATGTTAGAATAACTCTTCGTACCTATAAATAAGGGTGTTCATGGTGCGGTTTGGTTCAAAAACCGAACCGAACCATTTTTTTCAAATCGAACCATTTTCAAAGCGGTTATTTTGATTCGATTAACTGGTTATTACTCCATTCAGTTCGATTCGATTCCCCAACCGGACCAAAAATGCCAGATTGAACCCCTAAGAAAAACTTATTTTTAATTACATTTTTCCTGAACTTTTTAACGACAATGTAAACATATTTGACAATTTTATCGATAATTATCATTAGGCCAAAAAAAAACAAGCATCTGCAAAAGCAATTATTCATAGCCAATTATCAATTACAATTACAAGAATTTTCACATATACAAAAAGACAGATTAAATCTATGGGTTCAGTAACACACCTACTTTTCTTCAAATATACAAGTACAAGAACTTCTTATTTGTTTAACTCGGGTTCTGCCCAAACCAAATCTCCACTTAATATTTCATTCTCCTCAATTTTCTCTAATGTGTCATCCTGCAAATACAAAATATATATATATAAGTGTGTGTGTAATCCTGCAAATACAGCTCACTCTTCCCTATGAATGGAGTTGGCAAACATCTCTCCTATTAGGGGCGGATCTCAGAGAATCGAAGAAGATAGTTGACAAAAGAGAAACCTTGATCTGCTGCACTTCCATTTAGAAATGAACCCTCAAACAGAAGACGTGGAAGAACATGAAAGAAAATCGAGGTTCAGTTGGTATTCCTTTCGGATCTGATCATCCATCACCATATGTTCCGACCATAATAAAAATAAAAACTTACAGAGTCCGATACCATCTCCAAATCCCATCTCCAAACTTTCCTAAATGCAAGGCAGTATCCAATGGCTGTTGTTGCATTGTTGAATGATCCAGGAACAAGCAAGAAAATTATTAGCTCAGCTCAGGCAAGCTTACAACATAATCACAGATCAAGAGTCAAGAGACAGAGACTCACCGCAGGCAGCTCAGCTCCTCGGTGGCCCAGTTCGTCGGATATTTGTATTGTATTAGGGTATAAAGTGAAGCATTGTAATTATTATCTCGAATTAAAACTTTATAATTATAATTGATAAAAACGTTATATATGAGACACACGAAGCACACTCTGATTGCAATCACATATTATAATCGCAGTACCCACATTAAAAGTAAATTATGCATTGGATTGTAATCTATATTTTGAGTAATTCAATTTAATATATTTATCAACATAACAATCTTATTTCATCCTATAATTTTAAAAAAAATAATTTCATATATTTTTAATATATTGTTCTTGTGATAATACTCGAACCAAAAGCTCCATCATTCAGTTGAATCCATTTACAAGATACATTGGTCAAATATTTTTTTATAAAAAAATTACAAAATCTCTTCAGTGGAAAACAATTACATATATTTATCAGAAATAATATCGATTTTAACCATATGATCAAAAATCTCTCTCTCTCTCTTGATTTTTTTCACTTTAATTTGGGGAAAATTCAAATCAATCTTTTCAAGTTTATGTGCAGAGTTGTATTGTCTTATCCCCCACTACTGGAACTTCAATTTAACGAGTCAAAGAATTTTGCAGAACTTGTCAATGCATGATCTCAGAAAATCCCCATGTAGATTATCCCTGTGTCATAGATCCTCGTTTCTTTTTGCTGCAGATTTGTTACTGTACGTTTTGCATGTGATTTTATCATTTAAGAATGTGTTTGGTTTTTGAATTGAGTTGAATTGGGTTTTGATTTTAATTAGTGTGTAATGATTATATTGTTGAATTATGAGAAAAAATGTGAAAAAGTAATGAATAGTTGAGAGAAAGTAATGATTAAGTAATGATTGTGTTAATAAATTGTGAAAAAGATAATGAATAGATGAGAGAATTTAATATTAAAAATTAAATTAAATGATTAAAAAAAATGAAAAAGTAATGATTGTGTTATTAAATTGAAAATTAGTGGAGTTGAGTTGAGTAGAGTTAAAAAAATTTTAAAAACCAAACACATCCTAAATTTTTTAGGCTAGGCAAATTTCGCATGTCCTCAGATTTTGGTAACTATTATCTTTTTTTTTTATTATAAGAAAGATCTATAGATAATTTCATTAGGTATCGAGTATGAAATTTCTTAATTATCAGAAATTATCAAAGACGCATACTACTACGTTACCCTCCTTTTGATAATTATTATCCAAGTTTTACGTGACTATAAGCAGCTCACAAAGCTAACCCTGATCATCAATATCAGTAATTCATTCGATTTCATTATAAGCACTGGTAACCATTTTTAATTTTTAATTTTTAATTTTTCTGATTAGTTTTGTATGTATCATTTCATTAGCTATGTACACAAAACATACATCAATTCAACGAAAATCAGGCAAAGAACCAAAGACCGGACCCAATCACTCGAGAGAATTCATTACAAACCCAGACCATTTTCCCGCATTTCTTGTGATCTACTCCATACCACACAAGAAAATAAAAACAACCATGTTGTCAATTCAAGCCAAAAAAAAAATAGTGATAACATAAGATGCATCAAAAAAAATTTCTACTAGATCAAGCTGACCGATAAATCGCATTCTTCAGTCTTGTGCACCGGGACATAACGGATTATAAAGTCGAAGATGCAGCCAACTTGCATTGTTCCTATTAAGACGAACATGCTGGGAGTTCTTATATACCCAAGGAAAAAGACGTATGGTGCGTTTGGATTCAGAGTTAAAATAACTTTAATTTTGATTTTGATTTTGATTATGGAAAAGGACAAATGAGATGTAATTATAAATTTGACTTGGGAAACGTGTATTTTTGTTGTGTAGTGTGTTGAGTTAAAGTTAAAGTTAAAATTTTTGACTTGGGAAATGTGTATTTTTGTTGTATAGTGTGTTGAGTTAAAGTTATAAATTTTTGTTCCTGAATCCAAACAGGGCCGTAACTTCCCAACAATGCAAAAAGACACAGCATGAGTGAGTCACAAGATAATATACCCAAGGAAGCAGACTAACACTTTCCATCATTATATTATCCGCAAACAAAACGGTCCAAGACAATCCTTTAACTCGAGATAAATCAACCGCCTTAACACACTCGGTGTCTGCCTAATTTGCTGATCTAGAAACCCTACTAGGCACTTGAGCCTCGACTAGATTATCCCTTCCTCCCTTAAACACAAGACGAACAGTATCTCCGGGGCAGACGTTATTGTCCCTGATGAATTTTCTCCACCCTGTTGAAAAGTCGAGTCTACAATAACCCTTGGTTCTCACTTTTATCACTACACGCCATTTCCTGCCATCGGTGCCTTTGATCAGAGCGCTCTTCTTGGTCCATTGCTCCGCCTCATTAGCAACTTTTGGTGGTAGAATCTGTAAAACATCCAAAAACCTTCTTACAGAAAAATCTCCCTACATTAACCGATCACCCCAAAACATAAAGCAAGCTAATTTCCATTGCACGACCTAAAACATAACGCGATATACAATGCGGTACGATTGAAAACACATAAACCAACTGATAGGAATAGAAGTAACGAGAAAGGATCACATAGTAATGCTTAAACAATGAAGGAAATTATTCAACCAATCACCGAAGAACGATTAATCCAGGGAATTACGTAGTAAAGCATCTCATGCTTAACGAGCCGCTTCTCATGAACGATATAATGTTTATTTGACGACGACAAAGGACTAGCTGGAGCACAACCATCGTCCCCTCTCCCTTCTTCTTCCTCATCGGAATCCCCACCATGACTTTCACTACTTTCTTCTTCTTCTTCTTCTTCCTCCTCGACCTTCCCTTTGCGATTATCTCCTAATTCTCTGTCTTGCTTTGTTTCGATATCTGAAATAAATCATTAGTAGACCGATTAAGTAGATGACTTCCAAACAGGGAATGAACCCTAAAATTCATATAACGTATAGCATATTTAATACATTATATAAACAGAGAAATTCAATTAATAGTGATGTTACTAACTGATCTTTTTCTCGCAGCAAGTCCGGTCGAACACGACGACTTCGAGGGTTTCCTCATTCACAAGCCTGAAAACCAAGAAGTCTCCCACCCTCAAATCCAAGTCTCTCACGATCTTCTGCCATCCACCCGTGACGTAACATTCACTCTTATTCTTCTTCATCTTCACATTCCATAATAGTGGACGTCCCACGTAGTCATATTCCAGGCGAACTTTGGTGGGGAGGATTTCTTTGAAGTTCTTCACAAATGCCGGCGGCACCCTCTGTCAAAACATATTGGAATTAATTAGGCAAAATGGATTTTGATTTTTATCATAATGATCCGATGCTTCGTTGCATGTTGAATAATGTAAAGATGATGGGTGCATGAAAGAGAGAGGCGATGAACGTACGAGTTTGGTGGTGAAGTCACCGATCAAGATCTTGAAGAAGTAAGGCTGGGCGATGATCTTCTCCTTCTTCGGCTTGCTTGGCCGCCTTGCCATTTCCCTGTGATCGCAATTATCGGGAGAGAGTCAGAGACCGACAGAGAGAATAGCCAACGGACATATAGGCAAACGTTAACATGAAATAAGGAGCTCCCATATATATGTAATTGTATCTATTATGGGGTCAAAAGAAGAAGAAAACCAGAAGAAAAAAGGGACTGCATGCCATGGAAATGACACCACTAACAAAAGAGTGTTGTTGAACTGGACAGTAGATCTTATCTTAGGCAATATACAAATTGTAAATATTGTCGTGGATCGATACGCAATGGATTAGCGGTCAATATATATCCCCAATTGCCTCGGTCCATGGATTAGGTTGAGCAGAAGGAAGAATTTTTCCATGCAAATCTTGACTTACCATGGGAACTGATAATAACATAGGAGGAACAAGGTGCAGTTCAATTACTTTTACTATTGAACTCCGCAATATTGTGACAAAAAAACTACTTAATATTAATATCGTAATTAAAAACTCAATTAATTACAGGAAAAATCGAAAGTTATGCAATTGAGCTGAAGTATAATTAAAGTAGCCCAATTGAGCTGAATTTATGCAATTGAGCTTAAGTTTATTACGTCAAGATCTTTAGAAACATTCTAAGCCAAAAAATATAAAAAGATATTTAAAATCTTTTTTTTTTTTGCTCCCATTGGTGAGTCAATCAAATCAGCTCTCAAATGCAATTATAACATTAGAGCATTCGCAATGGTGTTCTAATGAGGTCATTTGTCAATTCGGATAACTCAGCGTGATGTCACCTCATCCGAATTGTCTTCAATAAAAAATTGTCCATCTCTTCCTCAATAAAGAGATCCACTTTGAGATCCATTTATGACCCACATGTTTTTTAAATAAATTTATTTTCATATTTATTAAATAATCTTATAATTCATTTTAATTATGTAATTTAATTTCAAATTAAGAATATTTTTTATTTTGAAATATTAAAATTTGTAGGTCATTGAAAAACATAGTTTAAGAAATTATAACTAATTCAGTTTGAGTTAAAATATTATACTAATTGATTAATAACAATATTCCACACGTAAAATATTGCATTAGAAATTTGAAATGACATTGAGAAATTGAATTTTAAGGATTACATGTACTTAAGCTTAATTTTCGCGAGCTGAGCTGCATGAATCCGCGTTGTTCTTCGGTCATAATAGAGGTGTCCACCATAAGGATCACATAATCATTCCCCCATTCCTTCTCCTTGTTGAAATCCTCCATGAGAGATAGTCTCCTAACTACTTGTATTTTCAATTTATCATACTTCTTCACGGTGCCCGACGTTTTGCTTTTCCCCTTAGCCTTCCTCTTGGTTGCTTTGTTGCCTTGTCGACTTACTAGAGACTCCACAACATTTCGACCGGTTGTGTTTGTTCTGGATTTAAAGATGATAAGTATTGCCCAGACGCACTTGTCTTTGTTCTCTTCGATCCCCCACTATTAGTGGTGAAAGAACTTGCCCATTTTGGATGATCCTTGGGAATATTCGAGTGCCTCTCCAAAGTGATTCTTTTTATCCTCCGTTCTTCTAGTATTCTCTGCATGCGCATACGCATTCACTCTAACGTCGTCATCATTTATACCGCTCCTACTGCTTCGCATTGCCCTTTCCATACAGCCACATTCTGGTTCATCAAATTGGCATTGCTTTGTATGCAATAATGCTCAATTCGTTACCAATAACGATCGACATTTTGGCCAGTACTGACCTTACCATCGATTGAGGTGTTTAAATATGCACTTTATGAGGTCCTTGTCTTGCTCCCAGCTCCATTGTTGGTTCAATCTAAGACATTGTATCCCACGATCTCTTCCACCATCTTCGACATCATCTTGGACATCATCTTCGATGATATACCCGACGTGGCCGGACATTTGAGAATTTGGTGAACTCATAGGCGTTTGGGGAGATTGCTTACACGACCCTCCGAGATTGGTGGCTTCCGATCCCAAACCACCAAATTATGCTTGAAATGGCCTCGAGGATGTGCCGACATTTTCGACCGGGGCTTGAAATTAAAAGGCTTGTGGATTTTGGGTTGATGGAACTTGAGAATAAGAATGATTTTGGGTGATTTGGATTTTGCAGAAAATTTTGATTTTGAGAAGAATGGTTTTGAAGCTATTGGAGAATATCATTGATATTTTTATGTGGATCCATCCTGAATTTGAGATGAGAAAGAAGAAAGAAATTTGTTTGTGAATGATGTTGGGTTGGTATACATAGGGATGAAAATTGAACAATTTTAAACGGCTCTTTGTCTGATTAAAAAAAATTAATTAGGGGCAACCTTGTAAAAAAATTGGGTAAATTTTGACAACAACTCTTATAGTTTATGAAATGTCCAGCGACACCCTTATACACTACTCTTGCTTTCGCTGACGTGGCATCAAGAGAACATTCATTGCCACATGCATTCCATATCATGGAACTGCATAAACTGACAATTCACCTGATCTCTTTATCCAAATTAAATCAGACCCGATTGAAAAAAAAAAAAAGAGAAAAAAATAGCAAAAGAAAAAGTGGTGTATAATTAATTTTAAAATGAAGAAATGTCGCTGATCGTATTATAAATTATAAAGAATATTATCAAAATTTATCAAAAAAAATTAAAGGGGAATTGGGGTGACAGGCGTGGCCCCACACGTCACCCGGCGCGCTCCAAAAACCCAGCTGCCCAAATATTTCGGGCGGGGGTCATGTCCCTGTTCCCCCACGAGCGGGGGCATGACCCCGGCTCAGTTTTCAAACTCAGCGGCAACTGTGCCGGTTTTTCTTGCTATTGCAAGTGCTCTTAGGGACAAAACATTTCCAGCCTTCCCCCCCTTCGAATTTCAAATTGTCTCCTCGCATGCAGATCCATCCATTTAATCTCCGCCATCAATTTTTGTTTTCTACGGTCAGGATCGGTTCTGTACTTCACAAATAGGCATTTGAATTTGCAGTACTTTTCTTTCTTGTCAATAGCCAGACTTGGATTATCAGAGCCCTCTCCCATGTTTTCACACAGTGCATTCCCATCAAAATAAAATTTGGGATCGTTGCCCTTTTCTCTCTCTCCGTTTTTTTTTCCCCGATTGAAGATGTTCCGACTTCGTCTTATTGATTCCCTGATTTCGGGAACCTCTGCTAAGCCTGGGATGGATAAATGGGGCTAATTGGCGACCTCAAGGGATTTTAAAGTCGGTATGAAGTGGTTGCTATACTTCTTATCATTGAACCAAACTCTTTGAAGTTCCATTTTCTCTGTTCTTCCAATTCTAACATGCCTTTCCTTTACTCTTAATTAATCGTTACTTAAATTTTTAGGTGAAATTGATCGCTGCAATCGAATAATTTAAAGATCGAACTGTTTTATTTGGTGGGCTAATGTCACGAATGGATGATCCAGCACCTGACTTAATCAAAGTCAAAGGAGTACTGTCGTGATATAGTGATTAACGGTCAAGCAAAAAAAAGAAAAAAAGTGAAATTAACGTGACATATTTTTCAATGAGTAAAAGGGAAGAGGTCAAGAGAGCGACCGGCGTAATGTCAATTTGAGTCATAACTACACTTGGATCGAGGATTTGGACTTGTCGCCGCGATCTCAATAAGATTTCGGAGAAAAATATAGCATCTATCCATAAGCTTATAAGTCAAGTATCTGGGATAGCGTACAAATTTGCATAATTTAGAGTATTAGGGTTTTATAAGTTGGTAGAAAACCGAGCCTGGATTATCGCACATGCCATGTAATATGTATTATTATGGTATAAGTTGAATCTGTGGAAAAGATACCTGGAACGATGGTTATTTTTGTAAAACAAACATCAATTTATTAGAGGATGATAATTATAATATTCCTAAGGAAAAGAAAAAGAATATGAATAATTGTGTGGTATGTATGGGTGTGTGTATATATATATATATATATGTCTGTTGGAGGGTAATATCGGTCTTTTCCATGGGAAAACTCTTCTGTTCCCCCCTTTGGTGAAAATCAAGTCAAACTATCAATTGATCTAACGAGCTGGGTGTTGTCTTGTCCAGCTTCCAGAACCTCCCTAACTCTATGCATGATCTCACGAAATCCACATGCAGTGATGTTTGCCATAGATTCGCGTTTCTGCTATGCAGATTTTCTTACTCATGCCCGTGATCATATTATGCTAGCCTAGTTATCCATGTAGTCAACAGCTTGAGTATTGCTAATTAGTAATGTTCACGTTTCCGATGGTTCAGATTTTCATCCGACAACTAAAATTCACTTTATCCAAATTTTATATTGAAAGTTAATTCCATACAGAAAAATAAAATAGAAAAGCATAAATTTATAAGATATTAGAATTAGATTTCACAATCTATAAACTCGTGCTTTTAGTCTAGAGATAAACTCAATTGCTTATTGAATCAGTAGAATTTTATATGATATATATCAAAGTGAATTAAGCTTTTGAACGCCCGTGTGAACTCACACCATGCCAAGTCTCTTTAATTATTTGTTTGTCGGGGGTAACCAAAGTGCGTCCGTCTCAACCCAAGTGTGGAGGTCGTGATCCCTTTAATCGTCTCTTTGTTGAGAGCAACCAAACTGTTCTTGAGAACAGTCAATGGATTCAGATTAATAATGATAACAGTCAGGCAATCTTGAAATAATTAGTAATGTTCACGCTTCCAATGGATTCATATCTTGGACCAACTAAAACTGACATTACCTGATTTTTACATGACAATAACCAGGCAATCTCGAAAACTAGTATAGCCAAGTTAGCTGATTTAGTAACCGTCTTCTATTTTCATCGACCATTTCCCTCTCTGACATCGACTTATCCAGTTTATTTTAAAGAATCACTTGAGAAATTCATCATCCTCCCATAACATTTTCCCTATAATCTCATGATCGCTAATCCATAAGATGCCGGAATTTTACATGACAATAGCCAGGCGATCTCCAAAACTACAAGCATAGCCAAGCTATCTGATTTAGTAATCTGTCTTCTATTTTCATCGATCATTTCCATCTCAGACATCGATTTATCCAATTTATTTTAAAGAATCACTTGAGAAATTCATCATCCTCCCATAACATTTTCCCTATAATCTCATGATCGCTAATCCATAAGATGCAACAAAATTTAGATAACCTAAGGAGATGTTGTATGGTTGTATGAACTGGTTTAGGATTTTTAAGATAAAATGCACCAGAGTTCATTCAACTAATTAGATCGAAATTACATACAATGCAGCCCAGTATCTTCATTTTCCAGCTTCCTAGTCAAAACGAACACAACAATGCATGAATACACAGCCCAATAAAATCACAAGATCTATATAGAACGGACCATAGTTCGACCGCTAGGTCTAACAACATGATATATTATACGTAAACATATATAACGAGAAGATCCGAGATGGTGGTTCATTGAACGCTTTAGGTGTCTGCTGAATTTGCTGACCTAGAAACCCAACTAAAGCACTTCGGCCTCAATCAGGTTATCCCTTCCTCCCTTAAAGTCGAGACGAAGAGTGTCTCCAGGGGAGAGTCCATTGTCCCTGATGAAACTGGACCACCCCGTTGAAAAGTCGAGTCGACGGTAACCCTTGGTTCTTAATTTTATCACTACGCGCCATTTCCGGCCATTGGAGCCTCTGATCACCGCACTCTCCCTTGTCCATTGCCTCGCCTCATTTGCAACTCTCGTCGGTATACTCTGCAATACATATTATCGGGTGCGATTATTTAGGCAGATTGATCATGCTGAACTCCTAAGGAAATCAATCTCCATCGCATGAGTCTAAAACCGCATATAACACAATAAAAATGTGCTAGTAATGAAGAAAATCCTAACCCGATCAGAAAGATAACATAATGTCTAAGCAATGAAGGAAATCCAACGATACATAAAGGCGCAAAAATCTGGGAAATTACGAGGCAACGCATCTCATGCTTAACGAGGGGCTTCTCAAGACGGGGTGGAGCCTTCTTAGATGAAGATGAAGGACTAGCCGGAGCGCCAGCAGCGGCCCCTTTCCCATCTTCCTCGGGGGAATCCGCATGTCTTCTTTTAATATCTTCTCCTTCCATAACATTTCCTTTGTGATCGTCTCCTCCGTCCCGCTTTGATCTAATATCTGAAATAAATCAGTCAACTGATCACAGGACTTCCAAATTTGGAAATGGATGATTCAACTGAAACATACATATATAGTATATATACATACATATATGTATAGCATAGTAAATCCATGCATTGTGTAACAGAAAAACTCGAGCAGTAACGTTACTAACGGATCTTTTTCTCGCAGCAAGTCCGGTCGAACACGACGGCTTTGAGTGTTCCCTCGTTCACGAGCCTGAAAACCAAGAAATCTCCCAGTTTCAGTTCCAAATCTCTCACAATCTTCGGCCATCCATCCGTGAAGTAACATCCACTCTTGGTCTTCTTCATCTTCACATACCATGACAGTTGTCCCACGTAGTCGGATTTCAAGAGAACTTTGGTGGGGAGAGTCTCTTTGAAGTTCTTCACAAATGCCGGCGGCACCCTCTGTCAAAACAAATTGGAAGTAATTATGCAAAATGGGTTCAGATTTATATTAATGATCTGATGGTTCGGTGCATGTTGAGTAACGGAAAGATGATGAGTGCTTGAACGAGAAGAGAAGGTGAGAGGCGATGGACGTACGAGTTTGGTGGAGAAGTCACCGATCAAGACCTTGAAGAAATAAGGGCGGGTGATCATCTTTTTCTTCGGCTTGCTTGGCTGTCTTCCCATTTTTCTGTGATGCAATGCACTATTGGGAGAGAGACGGACAAAGAGAACAGCCAAAGGACAAAGCCAAATGTTAATTACATGAAATATATATATATATATATGTGTGTGTGTGTGTATGCACACGGGGAGCATATATATGTACATGCATATATGTATTATGGGTCAAAAGAAGAAAAGGAATAGAGAAGGGAGACTGCAGGGTAGTAACACTTACAATAACAAGTGTTCCGTGGAACTAAGGGGTTCAGCCTAATGGTTAATGTGCACCTAAGTTTGCACCGAGACTCAGGTTCGAATCCCTTTGGGGCCACTGGAGTGCTTTTGGCGTAATTACCAGTTTCGTGCACCGCTGAGGGTTCATGAAATCCCGAGAATTAGTCGGACGAAACCCGAACACCTCGGGTTAGCAAAAAAAAAGTGTTCCGTGGAACTGGACAGTAGAACTTAGGCAATATACAAATTGTTAACGTTGTCCTGGGTCTCACACCGAAAAAAAAAAGTCGTGGAACATACGCTTAATGGATAGTGATCACTTCCTATAATTTGTAAAATGATCAACGACACTTTCTCCTTTCAAAATTAGTCGGACACCACTTCTCATTTCGTTGATTTTTACTGCTTTTTCTTAAATTGGATCATATTTGCTTCAGATAAAGAAATCAAGTAATTAGTCAATTTATGCAGTTCCGTGATATGAGATACATGTAGCAAAGTAAATATTCTCTTGTTACCATATCAGCGAAAGAACAGGTAGTGTGTGATTAATTTTTTAAAGAGGAGTGTCACTGATTATTTTATAAACATCGGGATGTCGTCAAAATTTATTCTTATGATTATAATAATATATCGGGATTTTTTTCAAAGACTTCTTACTTAGGGCAATGGTATTAACATAAGCGGAACAATTGCGAGCTTGTGCAGTTCAATTATCTTTAAACTTTTACTACGTAATATTAATTAATTAATTAATTAATAATGTAAAAAACTCGATTGATTACAGGAAAAAACGAAAGTTATGTAATTTAGATGAATTTTATTGCATCAATTTTTATGAATACCATTTTGGCGCTCATTGGTCACCCAATCAAATCAGCTCTCAATGTCAATTATAACATTACGGGCAAAACGCAACCATTTCAAACCTTTCCCCTTTGAATTTCAAAATTTTCTGCTTGTTGCTGATCCATTTATCTATAGTAAGTTTCATTTCGCAATCTGATTTTAAAATTTTAATTCTAACTTTAATTTTATTCACTACACAATAAAAGCGTATTGTTACTTTTTTATTTTCCTTAAATTTTTTTAATCATTCAATTCAATTTTTAATAATAAATTATCTCAATTATTCATTACTTTTTCTACAATTCAATAATACAATTAATATTTTTTTACTTTTTCACATTTTTTTTCATAATTCAACATTACAGTCATTACAAATAAATTAAAATCAAAATTCAACTTAACTCAATTCTAAAACCAAACACACTTTAATCTCCACCCTCAAAATTTTGTTTTTTCTATGGCCAGGATCCGCTCTGTACTTCCCAAATATTTTTGATGAATTGGCTGCACTTTCTTTCTTGTCAATACCCTGAGTTGGACTATCAGAGAGCTCATTTTTTTCATAGGGTGAATTTCCGAATAAAATTAAGGGAATTTCTGATGTATGACATGGGGTCTCCCTGTCCTAGGATGGGTAGGGTGCCGCGGGGCCGAGAGTGTGTTTGTTTTCTAAAAAATATTCAATTCAACTCAACTTCACTCCATTTATCTTCAATTCAACAACACAATCATTACTTTTTTATTTTTAAAATTTTTTTAACCATTCAATTCAATTTTTAATATTAAATTCTCTCAACTATTCATTACTTTTTCACAATTCAACAACACAATCATTACTTTCTCTCAATTATTTATTACTTTTTCACACATTTTTTCATAATTCAACAATACAATCATTACAAACCAATTAAAACCAAAACTCAACTCAACTCAACTCTAAATCCAAACGCACTCTAAATTCTTCAAATTCTAACACCACTTATCAGTTCTCATCGAAAAAAATTCTAACATACTTATAAAAAAAATTATAACACGACTTTCGTTCATTTAATGGTTACTTTTTTATTTTTTTGTTGTGTTGGGTTCGTGAAAATTCGGGCCTTCATTACGTGCAAATCATAAGTCTCAAGCTTCCACGAACACCCTGCAAGAAGGGAGATCGAGAGGGAGTTTCGATCTCCATTTCCAATTTTTAAATGAAAGAGTGCTTTGAAAGAGTAAATAATGGAACTTTAGAGCTTTAGATATACCTGGAACGTATAGAGACTATAGCAAATCTCTAATAGGATATTATATATCAAATATTCAATTGCATACAACAAGTATGTATACTTACTAAATATAGGTTTTAGATATAGTATAATATCTCATAAGGATGTTAATTGAACATCATAGAATATATAAGAGATATCAAAGATATCAAGAGAATATACTCATAATAGGGTTTCATTAACAATTTTGGCCCATCAAGATATGCCCCATAATGGTAAGTCGAAACGGATTGGTCAGATCAATTTTTCAACCCTAACAGGTTGAAATCGATCAATAACCCAACGTTTTTAATTGGTCGACTAATATCACGAGCCGATGATCGACGGCTTATCAAAAGTTTATTGGCACTCCTTTGACTTGATTATGCTAGTTCTATTTGTCATGATATGGTGACATATATACGAGCTTTTAATAGATGGATTGCATGTTTTAAATCGATGATCTAGAATAATCTGTCTTTTTTATTCCTTTTCTACTGATGAATCTTTGCGATGCCAACCCCATTTTTTTTCAGTCTCAAAAAAACATTTCTGGTTACCAAACTTCTATAGTTTGTGATGAAAGTAATGATAGCAATAAGGAGAAAACGCGATAGCGAGTTGGACATTCTAAATTTTAAGGGATTTCTTTGCAGTTTGCACTCTATCTCTCTAACTAGTGCCCTTTTCCAAACTACAATGCCCAAAATGCGCACATCTCAGTGCACCTAGGCAGACATCTATTTTTCACAATGATGTGTAATAACTTCTAACTTATTTTGACGATGATTAGTTAACCTTACCTGTGTGTAAATTTAACTTATATTACAAAACCTGTATTGACAGGAAAAAAGAAAAAAGAGTATGTAAAATGACCTGACATTAGAGACTTTGTAAAGGGATCATGGGCGAGATTCAGACAAAACCCGAATAACATCCCTGAACACTTCCGTGTCAAAAAAAGTTACAAACACCGTTAGGTTTTTTTTTAGTATGCACTATGATATTCAGAAGTTTAAAATATTTTTGATTAATTCAGTTGAGTCGGTCTGGTTCACTAAAGCGTAAAACTCTCCCAAGCAAACTTTTTTTCATTCACAAAACTCGAATCCGAGATTTTGCCTAAGAGGAACAAACACCGAACCGCTTAAATTAATATATGTTGATACGATTAAATATTATATTTTAGAAAAATACACTAATTCATTGGATGATAAACAAAGTTTCGTTCTTATGAATTTTGTCCAAAGCGCAATGAATCGATGATGTGGTTTGATGGCAAATTAAGCTCCTAATAAACATTTTATTTGCAGTACATAAATACAAAACCCACTTAAGACATCTTGTGGCTTGAATTAAAGCGACGCCAGAGTAAGATTAATACATGTTATTTCACCAGAGAGCAATTTTTTCATATTGCCATCAATTTAATTCTCCGTTAAAAAACCGTTAAAATTATTTAATTCCATCAAATAATTTATATAAAAATAAAAATAAAAATAGAAAAAGATTAGGTAGATGAAAAAATTGCTCTCCCTCAGTCTCTCTCACACTCTCTTTGTAACACTTAGTATGTATATGTTCATCTTCGAAATGTACGTGTCTATTTAGTGTCTTTTTCCTTCTTAATATCAATGGAAAAGATGTAAATGAATGAAGATGGAGGTGGAGATGGAGACTATCAGGCGGTTGACAGAATCACAACGCATATGTTGGAGTGAGAAATATTATTGATTTTTTGTTTTAGCAGATATATTTCTTTTTCTAGTTTTTTTTTAATAGAAACTATTTAACGGGGCTAGGCAATACTAAATGGTGTTTTTAACGGAGGATTAATTTGATTGATGACATGATCTTTGAAGGGCCATATTGATGAGATCTTTGAAGAACCATATTGATGACAAAAATCTTTAAATGACCAAATTGATGACAATATGATCTTTGAAAAATCATATAGAGTGCAAAAATTTCTAAAGGCCCAAAATTGATGGCAATTTGATGTTTTGATAGTTTTCTCCAAGATTTACGTGACAATAATGCAAATATACACAAGCTCATTGAGGAAGTCAGATGATATACATTAACCTAACCATGGAAACAAAAACCGACATTTCAAATCGGCTTGCTAAAAATGAAAACGGTTCATATTTCGGGCCACTATAGCGATATCATAGTTAATAAGGATAACACCAGGTTCATGCCGATCTATTTTTGATGGAGTCCCAAGCCGATCTTTACTTTAACGCCTAGGTGAACGTCGAATTTGCTTTTTAGACTATCTGCAATGCTAATCTCTATACGGGTCTTTAAACATGGTCTTACAGTTGCCACATAAATATCACGTCAGACAAAAATTCACTCGCCAAAAAGAGGAACTCACTATTACAGTCACTGTTTCTTATTTCAAATCTTTTAATAGGCCCACACACTTATTTGTATGCATATAATGAATATACATAAAAAAACAATTACTAATTATTTTTATTGATAATTAAATTTAATTAATTAAATCCTATTAATAATTAAATAATTATTTAATGAATATTAATCAATAATAATTAAATTAAGAATGACGAAGGAGAACTCGTCTGTGGAGATTGACTGGACTCTATATTGGCGCTTCCAGATTCCGAACTCGTTCAACCCATAAATTGAGAGGGTGAATCCGCAAATTCAATATTTGTATTTAGTGGGAAGCCATATGGTTGGGGATAATACGGGCGTGAATGAAGTGTCTGATTGGGATGATTACTATTTTGGTTGTTGGAGGCATTAAAAGGTCGGGAATTTGGATTTTGGGGGAAGTTCGGATTCATCATATAATATTCGAAACGATTCAATTGGTTTGGATCGACCTTTTTTTCATCGAAAAAAAAGAGGAGGAAATTTGGGGTGAAATTCGAGTT
This sequence comes from Punica granatum, assembly GCF_007655135.1. NCBI lineage: Eukaryota > Viridiplantae > Streptophyta > Magnoliopsida > Myrtales > Lythraceae > Punica > Punica granatum. The sequence goes on from NC_045129.1 coordinate 7,471,333, forward strand.
GAAGTAGATAATTGAGTGCTAAGTTGAAGCAGCGGTGGGAAATTGAATCTGACATGGGGTAATTATATAGATAATTTTTTAAAATATAAATTCAAAAAAAATTAAGGCCGTTGGGCTTCAACCACCCAAAATCTGGCCGGTGCCCCAACTGCCCCATTCTTAAAATACATGAAAAAAAAAAAAGTGTGTGGGGAAGCCGCCACGTGGGGCCAGCTGCCGCGAGAGAGACGCGGGGCCGCCCCGCAATAGGGGTCTCTGCTCCTCCCAGTCGCTCGTGCCTCGATCAGATTATTTTTTCCTCCCATGAAGTAGAGGGAGACTGTGCCTCCAGGCGAGAGGCCGTTGTCCCTGATGAATTTGCTCCACCCCGTCGAATAGTCGAGTCTACGATAACCTTTGGTTCGCAGTTTCACTGCTACATGCCATTTCCGACCATCCGAGCCCTTGATATATAGCAAAATATCCAATTCGAAGTGACGTATAGCTAAATAATTCATAGCCATGTAGTACCTGAAAACACCCTAACAATCACATAGAAATAAGAGAAAAAGATCAGTGTCTAAATAAATATTATACTAAATCAGAGTATGATAATCCGGGAAATTACGAAGAATTTCATTTCATGCTTGACAAGGGTCTTCTCGTAAGGGAGGAGACCCCTAGACGACGACGGCCTGGCAGCAGCACGAGCAGCATGCTTTCTCCCAGCTTCTTCTTCATCAGAAACCCTACTATCAATGCCGGTACCTTCTTCTTCTTCACATTCTTCCTCTTCACGTTCTTCCTCTTCGTCCTCCTCATCCTCCTCATTCTCTTCCTCCTCCTCATTCACATTAACTCCGGGGTGATCTTCTCCCTTTCCGCCTCGCCTTAGGTCGATATCTAAAACAAATCAATTAAATTCACACAGAAAAAAACAAATCAATTAAATGATTAGAGCTTCCAAACTTCGAATGAACCCTAAACGTAATAACACTCCATTGACACTGTATACTAAATGGATGCATTATCCAAGAGAGGAATCCAATAAGAAAAATGGTACGTCAAAATGTATATATGTGGCAACTCACTGATCTCTTTCTCACAACTAGTCGGGTCATACACGACAACCTCGAGGGCTTCCTCGGCCACGAGCTTGGAAATCAATAAATCTCCGAGTTTCAGTTTCAAGTCCCTCGCAATCTTTTCCCACCCATGTGACAAGTAGCGTCCGTCTGATTTCACCCAGACCTTGTTGGGGAGCGTCCGTCTGAAGTTCTTGACGAATGCTGGTGGCACCTTCTGTTTTAAAAATAAATCGAATGACTCAAAACGGTTTTACTAGCGGATGCCGCAATGGCTGAGCATATACTTGTGGTCTCACCAAAAAAAATAAAATGGTTTTACTGTATCGTGTTGAATTTGGTAAGCTAAGTGCGTGAAAGAGTGAGGGAGACATATATCATAGACGCGTACGAGTTCGGAAGGGAAGTCACCGAGGAAGAGCTTGAAGAAGGAAGGAGCCTTCTTCTTCCGCTTGAGTGGCGGGTCTCTTCCCATTTGCAATACAGAGAAGGCAAATGCACGTAGTATTCTCTTGTGGCAATATTATATGGAAGATATATATATATATATAGAGAGAGAGAGAGAGAGAGAGGCACACATATGTTAGGGTAGGCTCTTTGGTTTGAGCTTAGGATCGTCTTCGGCTCCTGTGAACTATACTAAACCTCTGGTGGCACTACGATGACGGGGCTAGTGCTTGCGTTGGTTATTCAGTTTGTCTGATATGTTCGCGGTCAAACATGAGAGCCCGAACATTGCGTAACGAGAGGCGGTAATGTTGCCATCACTGTTGCTCACTATTTTAGAGAAACAGAAACTATATAGGAGCGACCATAAAACAATTATTTGAATAGTAATTACAGTTCTTGAACTGGCGATAGAAATCGAGTCATTTGTTCCTTGAATTGTTTGTGATTTTTCGGTAATTCAACCTCACCAAGTGTCTTGAAATCTTGAAGATGAAAAATTCTAGCATGACTTTGTGTCTCCATGACATGGGTCTTTGAACCGTTAAATGCTTAATATGTCGTGAGGCCCATGCGCCTCTAACGCTGGAGAAGTCGTGTGCTATGACACGGAGTCATGCCAACAAAATCCCTTGAAGATAATGGTTATTTATTGTTACTTGTCTTTTGGGCAGTCTAATATTTTCATATGCAAAAGGTAATTGTTTAATGATGTTGAAAACTGAGGAGTGATTTGTCCTTGATGATATGTGATATCTCGATAATTATTCAACCTTAGCGAGGTTCAAGAGTCTTGTAATCTAGAAAATAATGGTGGCATTTGGTAATATAGTGAAGTTTAATTCTACTCCATTCTAAATATTAATGTATATATTTAAGTGAGATTATAATGATGATTAGGAAAATATATGTGTGAGAAATTATTATACAATATGAGAAAAATAAAAATAATAATGATTATGTGGTTGAATTGATAAAAAAATGGAATGGAGTGAGGAAATTTATTATTATTAAAAATTTATTGTAATAATAATTAGAAAAAAATGTGTGAAAATTTATTATTAAATAGAAAAAAAAGATAAAATAATAATTATTATATTATTAAAATTTTAAAGAACTGAAGTAGAGTGGAGTTGTAAAACTCCATTAACAAACAAGGCATATAATTTTTTCGAAAGAAAATGATCATTATCTATTTTTTGGTTATCAAAAAAATTCATGGAACTGATAAAATTCATTACCAAACCCGAAACTGTTGGTTAGACGTGGGTCAAAGCGCTATTTTTTTAATAAATAATAGTTATTTCCTGTGATAAGTAATCTAGGTCACTATAACAACATAGCTGAACAAGAAATCCTTTTGTTACTCTTATAAAAAATTACCAAAAAAAAGAAAAAAGAAATCTTTTTATTACAAATTTTTTTTTCCTCGTAATATCTTCTTTTGGTTCTCATCGATGAGTCAGATCAGTCAAAGCAGGTATCAATGACATCGCCTGAAACTCAAATAATTACATTCTTTTTTCCCAAAACTCAAATAACTACTCGAGAAGTCTAACTTTTCAAGTCAACTTCTCATAGATCATCATCCTGTAATTTAAGGATCGGATCGTTTAATTGTTGACTAAAGGATCGGTACCACGCATAATTCCAGAAGGCATATAATTAATACGTTCTACTTGAACTGACCATATGAGATCTTCGTAATGATACCAATGGACACAACTTGTAGAATGATAGTAAAATTAAACAATTAGTCGATCAAAACTCAGCTCTTTCTTCCATGGGCGGAAACGATGGAGACCACATAAAGGATTAACGGCAAGATCTGAAGACATTATATATCATATACCGTCAGGCAGGCACAAAAGAAATAAGTCTCAGGGTTACACTAAGATTAGCTACCCTCTAGTAATATACTACTTGCTCATTGTTTGAGCCATCGACCAAAATGTACGTCAAGATCTTCTTTGTCATCATCCCTTCAGCTTCTATTTGGATCCTCTCGACATCCAAAAAACGTCATGGAACTCATCTCAAGCGCCAACCACGAATCTTTCACTAAATCTTTCAACTCCGAGCTCTTCTCCTATACCACTGAGGCATTGCTCCCATTCTGCATCCTACGCCTCTGCCTCAGCCTTCCACCAATACTATCTTGGCCAGGTTCCGCACTGATAGCATACTTCCTCTTTGGCTTTGCGTTATTTTCCTTATCGATAACTTGAACTTCCGGTTCATCCTCGTCGCTCTTGTGCTGCTCGGGTGTCCCTTCAACTTTTGGCTCCAGTACTCCAGTGCTTGTATTTCCTTCACCGTCAACTGTTTCCTCTGCTTCCTTGCCGGAAAAGGCCAGTGACCTCTTTGCATGAGCATGAATGCTCTCTTTTTCCTCTCCCTCGATCTCCCCATCAGAAGTTCTAGTTTCATTGTCATTAGATTCAAGAGGTTCTTCAGTCACGGTTTCTTCAATTTCTGAGAATGGCAGTGACCTCTTGACCGATGAGTGAATAACTAAGTCATCAGTTTCTTCTTCATTTGTTTGTGCCCGTCGGGTTTGAATAAGGAAGTGTGCCACCGACTTGTAGCCCAACCTTGATACCTATAAGAGGGAACAAGAACTAAATGTAGGCTACATATGAAGGAATGCTCTATGTCCAACATGTGTTTTTTCTGCATTTCCCTCATTTTTGAAAAATAAAAATAAAAAGCTGGAAAATCTTCCCCTATTTTTTCCAAAGCGAAACAGACTTACCTTCCTATGAAGTGGACCGGTGGGAGCCCACCCTTTTGCTTGTCTACAGAGGCTGCAATTGCAAATTCCACGACAAACTGGACAGATCCAGTTCGGGTTCTCCAGGGCTTCAAGAACATGCTCTCCATACCTGTAGAGCAGCTTATACACACGGTTTGGATCAATGGAAATAATACTGAAAAGATGCTCTAAGATTGGTCAATTAAATGTGAATTCTCAGTCTTCATCATGCCTGTCTTGTTGTCTCAAAACATGTTTGTTTTCAAACCCTTAAGTCGAACAAGTTGTCAACTACATAGCCAAGAAGAATGAAAGGAAGACATAGGGCGTGAGAAGCGGCCAGATGTCTGGAAAATGCTTTCAAGCAATTTTACCTCATTTTCAAGCAATCTCCACAAAACTGTCCCTGTACCATGTTGCACTTGCAGCATTGTGTACGATGACCAAGAGTTTTCTGCCTGCATTAACACAATATTGGGTTAACATTGACATAAATACGATATATTATAGCAACCTTATGATGCTTGCAGCTAGAAGAAATTGGAAGAGAGGAAAGTATGCCTTAGGGGGACGGTTTGTATATTATAAGCGTGTAGTCTCCTCATTCTCCAATAATATATGGTGCAAATCCAAAGTTCAAAGATCTAACATTTGAAAAGCACTAAAAGCAAATGATCACCTCCTATAACAAAAGAAATTCGATGAGAAACTATGGGCTTACCTGCACTGGTGGCAAGTCTTTCCCTTGACGGGGTCATAAATCCGTTTCCCATCCTTCCCATAGCCATCAACAAAAAGTTCCCAGCTCCTCTCAGTGCTGCCCAACAGCTTCTCATGCTCCTCTGTGTAAATCTCAGGCTTCGCACCCTCCTCTAGAACAATGACCTGGTCTTCTGAACCACCCCCTTCTTTCTTCTTTAATGGTACTTCCGCATAACTAACAGGAGTCACATTCTGCAACCTAATAGACAAAATATAAACACAGATTTGGAAATCAGATGTAGTATGTTGAATCTGGGAAGCCAAAAAATAACTAATGCATCTGCAGGGATAATAGAACCTGTCAAGTTTGCATATCCGTGAATTATGAACTGAACAGAAACGGAAGTTTTTATGGAAGTCCCATAAGTGTAGCAACTTTCTGACTATTAGTCTAATGTAGTACTTACCTTAGTTTTGCTTCAGTACTACGATGTCAGCTGGAGAGAGAAAGGAATGAATTGAACAGATTGAGTTTCTTATACTTAATAGAGTCAAGATTCGTAATTAACGGTTCTCCGGCAAGTCTGCCCAAATGCGCTGGTTACCATTCAACGCTCTTAACTGCTTCCATCCTTGCTCGGCAGAGTAAGCTTACTGCTTACTATCGTGTAATTATATCACTTTCTCTTTTAGCTCAGGGAACAGTAAACCCACATAGGTTTGCCCAAAAATCTCACGTATCTAAACACGGATAGTTTAGCAAAACAACTATGGTTGGGCAGAGGAAGTGTATTACTTACTATGTAATTAGATCACTTTTCTTTTTCAGTTCAGGGAACGGTAAATCCACATAATTTTGCTCAAAATCTCACGTATCTAAACACTGATAGTTGGCAAAACAACTAAACGAATTATACATTTAACAAAGTAGACTAAATGCAGTGGTTACCATTCAACGCTCTTAACTACTTCCATACTTGGTGGCCAGAGTAAGCATACTACTTACTAGGTGTAAATAGATAACTTTTCTTTTTCAGTTCAGGGAACGTAAATCCACACAATTTTGCTAAAAAATTTCACGTATCTAGAGACTGATACTTTTGCGAAATAAGACTACACGAGCACCAAGTGGATTAAACTATTTATATGAACGTAACATATAAGACTATTGCCCCTCAAAATACATACTTTTTAGGAAAAGTTTACCAGAAATGGCTATATTCCGTCATGTTAGTTTTAATAAAAAAAGTATCTAGATATCAGCATTCTCTGACCCAAAATAACGGAAAATATGACATAGTTTATTCAACTGACCCCTACTTGTTCGACAACTCCAGCATCTCATATTCTTAATTAAACCTCAAAAAAACAGAGCACAGTTCATCAGACACACGTAACAGTACGTCCCAAAATGAGCAAATTTTCCCACAAGGTTTTATCTTTAACCAGATAAGACTACCCGCTTTCGAACAATACGTCCAAATCTTTCAGCCACATACACATACTTTCAAGAAACACGAGCAAAGGTGCCATCTTTCTCAGGCCAAGTCAACGGCAAAGTCCTGAAAATCAACCCATTTCCGCAACATTGTCCCAGCAACCATGCAAGACAATCAATTTCACAGCCCAACAGAACATCGGCGAGTTCAAGAGATTTGCTAAAATCACCTGGAAGAGCGGCGGGTGGGGATAGGTGGCAGCACGGGAGTGGGCCGGTCCTCGCTGGAGGACCCACGGCGCTGCGGGGTGCGTCTCGGGGCGGAGGACCGGAGCTTGTCGGAGAGTTCGATGATGCCGAGCTTCTGCAGCCGCTCCTTGTTCTCCCTGATCCGGTTCTCTCTGCTCTGCTCGTAGAGGGAGATCTTCGGGGTCGGGTCGATCTCTGGTTGTGGGTCCGGCGTTGAGGCGGGCCCGTGGGTTGTCGCCCGTCTTCTCCCCATTGTCGGCATTGCGGAGGGAGAGGGTTTCTCTTCTTCTGCCTCGGTCTCTCCCCTCAATCGGTCTGTCTATCTGTGAGGGGTTTTGGGTCTAACGGTCGAGTCGGGGCTTTGAAATTTGTAATGTCAAATATGGAAGACCAAAAGATTTTACATTTTTCTCTAAAATTTGAAAAAAGAGAGAGAGACAAATATGGAAAAGCAAAGAAGCAGCACATTTCTACACTATGGCCCAATGAGTGGTGCTTCTTCCGCTCGGCTCTCGGTTTTACGACTCTCGATTTTACTTTTACAATCTATTCTATGAGCGTTAGTGCGTTCATAGGATAATAATGCACTTTTAATAATATATTCCATGTCCTGCGCTTATTTTGCTTAATATTTAATTTTTTCACCAATATGTTTTGAACTCGAAAATTGTGCTGAAATTAATCAAACAACCAGCACTTCATATGCGGAAGATATTATCTGGCACTATGAACTATAAAAATCTTCGGGGAAAAAAAAGGAACAGTGCAAAGCAGAACTAACTAGATGTTGGATACAAGTTTTGCTACAAGATTAGAATTCGGAAAGTACTGAAATTTCATTGAATATGACCATTGAAAATACACTTAATGAGCAAACGTGGAGCGATTTAAACGGTTCGATCTTTATTTCGTTTAAGTAATGTCTAGACCATGTAAATGTAGAATATTCACGGCGGAAGAATTTTACCCTTTAGTGAGTCATCCAACTTAACTGAATTAGTCAGAATTCAATAGGATTTCATGATGTCAGTTTTCAGAAAAAAAAAAAACTTAATGACTAAGATTTATTAGAATAAAAACTAATATAATTTATAATAATCCGCAACTAGCGCTAGTGGGGGGAAATGAAAGTTAATTTCCTTTTTTTTCTATATAAAAGTTAAACCCCATTTGTCTATTTGTCCTTTTCCCCCTTTTTCATTAATCAATGGGAACAGAATGTTTGAATGTGCTTGCTTTTGTCTTGTCTGGAAAGAAGCTAGTTTTGTTCCATTTGATGCCATTACACCTCATTCAGCAAATAAAAAATAATGCCATTAGACCTAATATAATAAAATAATAGATTAGTCTTTCTATGATCAAATTATGTTTCTTTTTTTATTTTTTTGAAAATATGGAGTGTCCAATGCAAATACAATGAAACAAAAATGGACTAAAAAAAGTCGAATTATCAAAATTATCTTTTTTTTTTCTTTTTTTTGGATAGTTGCATTCGCCCGTATATGATTGGAGGAAGAGTGTAATTTTATAGGCAATCACATCTATATGACAGAAGCTGCAGGAAGTGACTGAACGTATAGAAAATGAGGCCAACTAAGCTTGATGAACAAGAAAGTTACAAGAATTAGACATGGAAAAAAACATTATTTCAAAGAATAATAATAATAATAATAATAATTTTTTTAAAGAAAATGAAACATCCTAAACATGAGATCGACCTTGGCTAGTCGAGGATGGCTTCGGTTGGGATCTTAAAGTCAAATAAAAAGCTTTGATAACGTCTTTTGGGAGGCTGTTTGAGTGATGAACTAGTATTTGAGCATAGGACGACATTGCCTTCAAAGCCTCACAATTCGACTCATGCTATATATACCTAGCCATGAACCATTATAATTACCGCGACATCCAAGTAATTAAAAAACCGAAATAGTCGAGCTAAGTTCTCAAGTTTGGTTTTTGATGGAATGCTGAGGATGCTAATCCACGGTGTAAGCTCGCTTTGGAGCCTCATGTGTATTGAGTGAGCTGCCTGGATGGGGTCGTCATCTCTTCCTATCTGGATATTGTGTTTGCTCGAATGTCTGAAGGTATCATATGGAACATATGGATGTGGCAGATTCTTCGGATTCACTTCCCGACCTTCTTCACTACATTGGTCCGAAGACGATGAAATGCAGAACCAAGCATTTCTCTGATGGAATCTCAGATGACTTGGAAGGACCTAACATCAGGACAACCGATTTGCAGGTCCGGTCCTTTTGCTTACCTGATGGATGCTCTTGTTTAAATGGACGACAACTGCCAATACGTTTGACAGTGACAAAGTTCGTTATCTCTTCGGCGAATGAATTGGATTACTATAACATACATGGAAAGGTTTTCGATAATTCCTTCAAAAGAAAATGAATTGTGTGTGAATTTATATTTGAGCAACAGGTGGGATTGAAAGTCCAAAACACGCATACTGATTCGGAGCACATATATACGCCAGAAAAATATCATAGACCAAATGCTTCAGGGTGTTTCATTATCAAGTCCCAGAGGCAGCAGCAGCAATTCACCAGCATGAGCGCTCCTCCACTTGAAGCCATCCACAATTCTCGGGCGTTTTTCTGCAGTAGCAGTAGCAAGCTGAAGAACAGAAACATGAACCTCGGATTTTGGCTAAAGTGAGATCAATTGGTGACAAATCACGACTTTCAAACACTTAAAACTGATTGATTCACATAAAACCAAAGATAAGTCGACGATATAATTGGAATTTATCAACGTATAAATACGAATCCAGGGAACATAAGCTAATCGAACCGCTTCAAATCATAAGTCGAGGATATAATGAGGCAGCCATAAGGGCCATGTGTGCGGGCTAATGGCTATGATAGAAAACTGTGTGGATTGTTTGCCGTAACAATTAGGGAAATCGTAAGGCGAGCCGTACCCACTGGCCATTTGTTGATCATTGCAGAAAAGAGTTACTGGAAACAACACTAAACATAAGGACTACTTTTGCAGTCAATGTCCAAAGAAAGAACGTGATCCGAGCAAAGTAAATGATGCCTATGCTTCCAAAAGTTGGGAAGATTTCCTCAACGTGTTCATCCTTGACATGGAGAGAGCATTCACATCCCAAAAAAAAAAAAAAAAACACAGATGTACAGAGAGCAAGCATTTGTAAATTATTCTGGTGGGGGCCCTTTCCATGACATTGTGCCGAATGTCTTGTGGTTGCATTGCGGAGTTACATTTGCTGTCCTTTAGATGCTATTCACACTTAAGCTTCGGATTGTCCGGAGCCTCTGCAAGGAAATCAAGTGCCAACTGCTGGGCAATCCGTAGGCAGAGCGACATCAGTGAATGAACATCTTTGAGTCTACCAGTAGATTTCTGATAAGAGAAAAGCAAGCATCAAATGAGACAGATCTCTATGTATCAAAATTAGATCCGTAGCAGAACTAATCCTTAAAAAGAAAATGTCAGATCTATCCATCCAATTGGGATCCGCAACATGTGCACAGCTAGCTTACACGAGCACAGCTATCAACGATGAATTCATAATGAGCAGGTCATAAATTCTTTCTCCTTTTTTATTTTAATACATGCACGAAATTTAGAAGAAAATGTATGCTAATTTTAATCCTTCCTACCTTGAATAAGAACATTGAGGAACTCAGTTTTGGTCTGATGTCAAATCCTTAGAGGCTCTGAATACCATCAGTCATCCCAACCACCCGGAATGTCTAAGACTCTCAGTGTTTTCAGGTTCGATAGATCCGGCAACTTGCTGAGTCGATCACAATGGGAGACAGTCAAACTTCTTAGAGACGTTAGCTCCTGTAGCCCCTCCAGATGTTCCAGTGCTCCACAGTCGGATACCTTCAGAATCTCCAATGCTTGTAAGTTAGAGAGGCCGGAGATCTGACTGATGGCAGACTTATCAAGGTTTAATTCCACCAAAGCTTTCAGTTTGGATAGATCCGGCAACTTGCTGAGGTGATCACAGTGAGAGACAGTCAAACTTCTTAGAGACGTTAGCTTCTGGAGCCCCCCCAGATGTTCCACTCTGCAGTGGGATAACTTCAGAATTTCCAAAGCTTCTTGCTCATGGAGGTCGCCGATTTGATACATGGCGGAGTGGTCCAAGTATAATTCCTTCAAAGCTTTCAACCTGCCGAGGTACACATTCTTCAGAGACCGGCAGTGTTGAAACGTTAAGCTTACCAAAGTTGGAGGAAATGCGGAAACGTATTTTAGGTTCACACAGGACAAGACAACTTTCTTGAGTGAATGAAGAGCCCAGGAAAAGGATGGGAAGGAGATCTCATTGACCCATGAGAGGCGAAAATTTATAATCCTCAATTTTGGAGCGCCATTAAGTGAAAATTTACGTTGCCGAAATGTGGGTTCCTTAGAACCCGTTTCTCGGCAAATGAGTTCCTCAGGGTCAGTATCTGCCAAAAGCACTTCTTTCAAATTATCCAACCAGGAGAGCATTGGTTCCTTCATTCCTTTACAAGTATACCGCAAAGGAGTTATGCTAGAGGGAAGAAGTGGCAATTTCCTGAGCATGTTGCACTGAAGCAAGTCGAGGGTCTCGAGGCACGGCAGGCTACGGAAGTTTTCTGGTAACTCAGAAATACGAGAAAATCCCAGTCTTAATGTTTTCAAAGACATAAGTCTCCCAAATGCAACATTATATGAATCAGAGGGAATGAACTTCGTCAAACTCCTGCAGTATGAGGCGTGGATCTCTTCTAGTCTTTGAAGCCTAACAATCGTTGAAGGAAATTCCTCAATGAAACAAGACTCCAATTTAAGCACTCTCAGGCTACTGAGGTTTCCAATTGAATCAGGCAACTCTGAGATGCCCGTTTTCGAAACATCCAACTCACATAATGGAAATCCCAGTTCTCCGAAGGTAATTGGTAGTTCTCCTAACGAGCGACAATTCCTTAATGACAACTTCTGAAGGTTTACCAGCTCTTTTATTGAACTTGGAATTTCGGTTATTCTTGCATGATCCAAAGAGAGCACTAAAAGGGATCTTAGATAACCAATTGAACTGGGCAGTCGATCGAGTGAAAGACAGCCGGAAGCACTGACAGTTTGGAGTGTCTCAATATGACCAATCGACGCAGAAATTTCTTGCACAGAAGTTCCATCTATTAACAGCTCCTTCAGTGCCTTCATGAAGCCCAATTCTTTAGGTAAGGTGCTGAGTTCGGTGCAGAAGTTCAAATTCAGTGAAACTAAGTTCTGTAGATGGCGAATCGATGGATCTATCTTAACCAAATGGCAGCATTGTTCAAGAATCAGTACCTCCAAGTCTGGGAAACCAGAGAAGTTTGGAGTAGTGATTAAATGGTTACAGCCTGTAAGGTTCAAAACTCTCAACGTTTTCACCATCTGTTGCAAGAGAAAATTAGGCCAAATCAAATTTTTTATCCTTTTGGAATGTAAGAGCAGACAAATTTAAAGATATCTATATAAAAGAAAAGGAGGCTACAGCCATGTATGTTATACCACCTTGATTTGCCCCCAACCCTCCCAGCTTTCAGCGATGTTGCTCCATGAAACGTCCAGTATAACTAAACTCTTCGGAAATGATATAGCTTCTTCACAATTTTGAGGACATCTATGCAACTGGAGCCACCTCAAATCTGGAAAAGCATCGTATCTATTGATACTTGCATCTTCCACATTGAGAAACCTTCCGCCTGTCATCCCTTGGGTATTCATATCTTCGTATGGTGCTAGATCATCACATTGAGGAATGAGTGCTCCAACTTTCCCCTTTCCCTATCATGAGAAATTAATGATTTTGAGAAGAAAATCAGTGAAAGTCTCCTTGCAAATAAAGGATGTTCCATGACACAACAGAAGAATATCAACAAGAAATTAAGCGCGTCAATAAATTGCTCCTATAGATTGCTCAAAGGATATGAATAACCTTTAAACAATGGACTCTGTGTGTCATTTGCATAAATTACAAGGAATATTGGCGGAACTTACCCTAACACTACTTGTTTGTTAATATTGAATCAAAATTACAGACAACATCAAGTAGTAGCTTGTTGGCCAACGGTTTACCTTCACGCCCTCAAACATGCCGTAGTCTTTCCATGTTGTCTCAGGTTTAATTTCCATCTTCACGCCCTCAAACAAGCCGTGGTCTCTCCGTGTTGTCTGAGGTTTAATTTCCATCGGGAAATCTGTGTCACCACATTGACATGCAAGTCGTTGTCTTCCTAGCTCTCGTAGTTCGTCATGCATCCACAACTCATTGTCACCTCTGATTTTTACAAGGGACGATAAATGCCAGTATTCACTTCCTTCAAAAAAATGAGATGTGCTGAACTCAGGCCACATGTACGATGCAATCCGCCGATCTGCTCCATTGACTAAACATGCTATATCAAGAAACATCTGTCTTTGCAGGGCATCCAAGGCTTCATAACTTATCATCAGCTTTTCTTGCACTCCCTTATTAGGTATAAGCTTTAACTTTTGAAGTGTCTCTGTCCATACTGCAACTTCTCTACGAAACAACAATGACCCAATAACTTCCACGACAAGGGGGAGTCCTCCTACAAGAGACACAATTTCAGCAGCAAGTACATTAAAAGGATGAAAATTTGCATCTGTATAACAGGAGAAAAGCAGCTGAATTTCCCATCGACACAGCTCTGGAACTTCGAAAGTCTGATCAACTCTTGGAAGATCTTTTTCATATCTCGAGGTAACGATTATCCTGCTTCCAGGACCAAATGTATCGAGGTCTCCTATGAGTTCTGTGAGATTAAACCTTATGTCCACGTCATCAAGAACGATCAGCACTTTCATATTGCAAAATACTTCTCTCATATAGCTAACTCCTTCATCAGCAGAAGTAATCTCGTCACACTCTCTCTTTAATATGCCAGAGATCAATTTCGTCTGCAAATTCTGACAGAAGTTCTTCATTCGTTTGGTTGTCTGCCGGATATCTGGAAGAAAGCAACAGCCTTCAAAGCAAGCTGAGAGACGATTATAAATGACTTTTGCAAGAGTAGTCTTTCCAATACCACCCATCCCATGCATACCAACTACCCTTTTGTCATTAACTTCGGCATTTAAAAGATTCATGATCTGTTCTACTTTCCGATCAATTCCAACAAAATATGGACCTTCTTGTGGAAATTTGGGATGTATTATACTTGCAACTTCTCGAGCAATCAAGTGCACAATTTCTGCAGAGCTGCAAAAATATGCAGAACTGTCAGGAGGAGTGTATCAGGGGAGATTAAGGAAGAGTAGATTATATCAAGCACATGAGAGAGGCTCAAGTTCATTGATAGTGGCTAACAAGAGTGCAGGGTACAGAGTAAATGTGAACTATGGAGGACAGAAAGGGGGAAAATACCAGGGATCGGTGACAACCCATGGACTCATCTTTGCAACCACATTAAGAGGTTCAATCCCAGCCTCACGAATAAATGGATCCAAGCGACTTTTATCGATTATTGTACTGGCTCTCTTGAATGCATCAGAGGGTTTGAGGCCATGAAATATGGGTAAAATCACTTTGTCAGGTTCTCGCTTCCAGATATCGAACAAGTATCCAAGCTCAGTCAGGCAACCCGGTGTCGACAGATAATCCTCACATATCACGGGAATGTAAATGCTGGATCGATGGATTTCTTCCACTGAAGCAGTGTGTCCGTCATGTCCGTAGTTGATAGTGCGGATTCCGGCTTTTGCCAATGTCCGACCGAGATATAAGGTCAGATCTTTAGATGACTTGTGGTTAGCATAGCTTAATAACACCTCATTACTTCCACGTATAAATGGAGTTGAGCGGCGCTTCTTAGTCTTATGAGATTGCTCTTTGTCCACAACAAATGTTGCATGATCCCATATAGGGTCACTCGAGCTCTTTCCCTCCATGGATAACTCCTCTGTTAAACAAATTCTGAGATCGATCGATTGGAAGTGAGCAATCAGCAAGAATATGATCTGATAAAAGATAGGAAGAGCTGACTCTGGAAATGATAGATCAATCAACCTGAGGAATTAGGAAAAGCACCATGTACCTGCAGAAAGTAGATGCAGCACAGCAGATTCTTCAGATTGCTCAGCTGACCTGGAAGACAAACAATTGGAGCAGGAGGAAGAAGACCACCCAAGAAATTCAAGAGTTGCAAAAGCCAATTCTGATCCATAACATAATAAGCTATACCTACCTTGAGTTGCTAAAGAACAGAAAGTAGAATTTGTACAATCTGGACCAAGAGTTGCAGATTCTTCTTTGCATAATCACCTTCACTAATGGATCTCGCCGTCTTCAAATTTAAGACAGGTTCCTTCCGTCCCAAATGGGGAAAAAAAGAAAAATGATGTGACCCCTTATCATTTGACTTGATGAGTCGTAAATTTTCCAAAAAACGACCTCGTTTTTACTAATTAACTAGTCATGTAATCCACATGTTGCGCAGACATTTGTTGACGCTGTTAATATTACTAATTTGATAATACAAAATGTTAGAAATAAATAAAAAAATTGGGAATAATTATATTAATTAGTATCTCTATATATATTAGAAACATATTAAATACATTATGAAAATTTGGGAAAAAAAAGATTGGAAAAAAGATAATTTTATATTAATGAAAAGAAAACTATGAAACATATAATAAAATTGTAAATATATTATTGAAATTTGGAAAAAAAAAACTTTAAAAAATGGGTAAGTTTATATTAATGGAGCGTCGAAGAGGCGGCTAACCATGAGTTGAGGGGCATGAACAGAAGAATTTCGTTATTTCAATACGCTTATGTGAAAAGCGCTTGTTGGACACATGGAAGAATTTTGTGAGAATATGTTAAATTAATATATATCTAGATATAGATTAGTTTCTTATGTTAAACAAAATTTAAAATTCATAAGGACTTTTCTTTTCGATTGGAAATCACAAGAACTTTTCCTTCTTTTTCCTTTTTCACTTTTGATCTAGGACAATCTGCATTAAGAGCCCCCTACCACCACCTGCCCCTCAGTCAACATCGTCGTAGGCCCCTAGTACCTCTGCAACTTCATCTGACGAGGTAAGGCCAAATGCAGGCGCAGAGGCCTCCAGTGGCATCTGAGGAGCATATGGCCAACAACGATCGAGCTCCTAGTGCTGAGAGTTGTCCTAGTTCAAAAGCAACAAAAAAAGGTCGTGTTTTTTTAATTTATAAAAACCTCATTAATTAGAAAAATGACATTGCTCTTTGGCAAATTCATAACCAACATGGAACATAACGTTCCAAATCAGACGATAACTAATCATATAGATATTATGGTTAATTGCATCAGTGGTCCAAAATGTTTCATGAATATTTCAGGTTGGTCTATAATATTTTTTGGTAACTTGTTGGTACATTACGTTTCAAAACCGTTTCGATATAGTATATTCCGTCATCTGTGTTTTACGTTGTTTCTACTCCAAACTTTTTAAAATTGTAAAACGACCCAAAGTTTTATAATTTTTCAAAATGTACCCTACATTCTCTCACTCTCTTCCTTTTCTAATTTTTCTCTCTTCTGCAAGTTTTGACTAGTTCCCGTCCAACGGCCCTCGAGATCTGCCCCTCCGATCCGACGGCCCTGCAAATTCTCCCCTTTGTTGAGTTCTCGTCCAACAGCCCCCGAGATCCGCCCTTTCGATCCGACGGCCCTGCAAACCCTCCCCTCTGTTGAGTTCTCGTCCAACAGCCCTCGAGATCCGTCCCTCCGATCCGACGGCCCTGCAAACCTTCCCCTCTGTTGAGTTCTCGTCCAACAGCCCTCGAGATCTGTCCCTCCGATCCGACGGCCCTGCAAACCCTCCCCTCTGTTGAGTTCTTATCCAATAGCCCTCGAGATCCGTCCCTCCGATCCCACAGCCCTGCAAACCCTCCCCTATATCTCCGGTTCTTTGCTGTCTCACAGGGCGGGACGATGGGGGCAATCAAGTTAGCAGTTGTGGACGAGGTGATGACCTTCGGGTGGGTGTTTTGTGCCTCGACGCTCAGGGCGGCGACGATGGTCATCGCCTCCTTGCTCGGGGCTCAACCAAGACGTCTTGCCGTGGGCCTCCCTGGCCATCACCACCGTCCTCGTCACTGTCTTCGAGGTCATCGGTGGAGCGCTCAACGAGGCGAGCTTCAACCCCACCGCTATGGCGTCGTTCTACGTGGATCTCTGTGGGCTGTTGGACGGAACCTCTCCGAGTCGAAGGAAAGGGCGGGTCTGGGGACGATGAACAGTGGAGGGGGAGGAGGAAGACTATGAATAGTGGATGAGAGAGAGGAGTTGGGGCAAAATTCAAAAAATTCAAAAAATTTGAGTTGTTTTGCAATTTTAAAAAGTTTGGAATAGAAACGGCATCAAACACAGATGACGGAATGTACTTTATCAAAACGATTTTAAAACTTAATATACTAACAAGTTATCGAAAAAACATTTTAGACCAACTTAAAACATTCATGAAATCTTTTGGACCACCGATGTAATTAATCTTAAATATTAACAATAGTATTATCCAAGTAATCTAAAACTCAAAATTCAATAAGTAATCATATCCAAGTCAAAGATTAAGTAAGAATCGTCGCCTAGTGTTTTAAACAAAATTAAAATTTTTTTGATGTTTCAATTAGAAAAAGATTGCTTAAATTAATGACAAACCGTAATAATTTTTCTATATTAATAAAAGAATTTAAAACATTGAAATTAAAAAAGGAAAAAAAAAAGGGGGTACGAGCGGGAGGAATGACCCCACCCTCCAACAAAAGTCCAAAAGCAACGAGGAAAAAGAAAAAAGCGGTGCGAGTGGAAAAAATGACTCCATTTGTCACCAGATGTCCAAAAAAGATGACAAAATACACTATCAAAATAATTATATAATGTATAATGTACTATCAATTACATAATCGATTTTTTTAGAGAATTTCATATATGTAATTAAAAGTTCTCGAGCTCTAGCCCGTTTTCGCAAAAAAAAAAAAAAGAAACAAAATTTTCCCTCACTTCATTATATTAAGTATATAATTAATTTAAAAATTGCGTGTGAATAAGGTAATTGTTTTGGTGTGTTTTATATCGGTATGCTTTCTGATTTTTGTTTGGTGTGCTTTGCCTTTTGTTTTCATCAAAGATGGCTTTTTAGTAATCCATCTATCTGTAAGGGTGATTCTTCAATCAACTGGATGACGTAATTGGAGTGGCGCTCGATGATACACTATAAACTAGATTGTTATCAATAAAATGCTACTATTTACAAAAAAATAAAAATGCAATAATTAGAAAAGGCGATTCGGCGACTTATAATCCCCCTTCTTTAAACCACTTTCAATTTCCTACCTTTGCCCTAATTAAACAAAGGCAAAAGTAAAATTAAAGGCAAAAACAACCTCAAGTGTTATTTTGTCTTATTCGGTGACTTGCTACAAGCTGCGTAGCAGGTCACCTCTTTTTTTTTTTTAACAAAAAAGCAATAACACAAAAGGAGCCCTCAAATACATTCTTTCTCGTCTGGGGACCACATCTCTATCGCGAATGACTCTCAAGTGGGCCCCACGAGTCAAGGAAAACCCATCCTATATAAACATATTCACCGAACATATATAAAGCCTTAAATTACGAGTACGACTTCCCTAGCACGAGCACAGCGCCCTTGTCGTATTTTAGTTGATTCTCATTGTTCTTTCTTTTCTTTTTTTTCCTCTTGTACGACCCCCGAGATACGAGTGCGGTGTACCCATCGTACATTAGTTCATTCTCGTCGTACTATCGTCTTTTTTCTTGTACGACATCTTGAGACGTGAGTACTACGTCCCGAATCACGAGTTCGATGCTCCCGTCGTACATTAGTTCATTCTCGCTGTATTCTCATCTTTTTCATTATACAACGTCCTAAGGTACGAGTACGATACCCCGTCGTGCATTAGTTTATTCTCATCGTACTCTCGTCTTTTTCCTTGCACGTTGCCCTGAGACACGAGTACAATGCACCTGTCATACATTAGTTCATTCTCGTCGGACTCTTGATTTTTTTTCCTTGTACGACACTCCGAGACACGAGCACAATGCCCCCGTCATGCATTAGTTGATTCTCGTTGTACTCTCATCTTTTTCCTTGTACGTTGTCCCGAGACACGAGTATGATGCCCCCGTCATACATTAGTTCATTCTCGTCGTACTCTCGATTTTTTTTCTTGTACAATGCTCTGAGACAAGAGTACGATGCCCCCGTTGTACATTAGTTCATTCTCATCGTACTCTCGTCTTTTTCCTTGTACGACGCCTCGAATCACGAGTGCGACACTCCTGTCGTACACTAGTTCATTCTCGTCGTACTCTCTTCTTTTTCCTTGTACGACGCCTCGAATCACGAGTACGACGCTCCTGTCGTACACTAGTTCATTCTCGTCGTACTCTCGTCTTTTTCCTTGTACGACGCCTCGAATCACGAGTACGACGCTCCTGTCATACATTAGTTCATTCTCGTTGTACTCTTATCTTTTGCCTTCTACGCCTCCCCGAGGTACGAGTACGACACCCTAGTCGTACCTTAGTTCATTCTTGTCGCACTCTTGATTGTTTTTTCTTGCATGACGCTCCGAGCACGAGTGCGACTCCCCCATCATACATTAATTCATTCTTGTCATACTATCATCTTTTTCCTTGTACGCTGCCTCAAGGCATGAGTACGACGCCTCCGTCGTACATTAGCTCATTCTCAATGTACTCTTGATTTTTTTTCCTTTTACGACACTCCGAGACACAAGTACAATGCTCCGATCGTATTTAGTTCATTGTTGTCGTACTCTCATATTTTTCCTTGTACGTTGCCCTGAGGCATGAGTATGACGCCTTCGTCATACATTGGTTCAATCTCGTCGTGCTCTTGATTTTTTTTCCCTTGTACGATTCAATGAGACACGAGTTCAATGTCCCCGTCGTACATTAGTTCATTCTCGTTGTACTCTCATCTTTTTCCTTGTATGACGCCCCGAGGCACGAGTATAACGCCCCCGTGGTGCATTAGTTCATTCTCGTCGTGCACTTGATTTTTTTCCTTGTACGACTCTCCGAGATATGAGTACGATGCCCCCATTATACATCAGTTCATTCTCGTCGTACTCTCGTTTTTTCCCTTGGACGACGCTCCTATCGTACATTAGTTCATTCTCGTTGTACTCTCATCTTTATCCTTGTACGACGCCTTGAAGCACGAGTATGACACCCTCGCCGTACATCAGTTCATTCTCATCGTACTCTCATCTTTTCCTCGTACGTCGCCCAGAGACACGAGTACGACGCTCCCGTCGTATATTAGTTCATTTTTGTCGTACTCTTGATTTTTTTTCCTTGTACAATGCTCCAAGATACGAATACAACGCCTTTGTCGTGCATTAGTTCATTCTCGTTGCACTCTCGTCTTTTTTCTTGTACGACGCCCTCTCGTACATTAGTCCATTCTCGTCGTATTCTTGATTTCCTTTTCTTTATACGACGCTTCGAGACACGAGTACGACGCCCCCATTGTACATTAGTTCATTCTCGTTGTACTCTCAACTTTCTCCTTGTTTGTTGCCCGAGGCATGAGTATGACGCCTCCGTCGTACATTAATTCATTCTTGTCGTACTCTCGTCTTTTTCCTTGTATGCCGCCCCAAGGCACGAGTACGATGCCCCATCATACATTAGTTCATTCTCGTCGTACTCTTTTTTTTTTTCATGTGTGGCGCCCCCATTGTGCATTAGTTCATTCTCGTTGTACTCTCGTCTTTTTCCTTGTACAATGCCCCAAAGCATGAGCACGAAGCCTCCATCATATATTAGTTCGTTTCGTCGTACTCTCGTCTTTTTCCTCGTATGCCATCCCGAGGTACGACTACGACGCCCCCATCGTACATTAGTTCATTCTCGTCGTACTCTTGATTTTTTTTCCTTGCACGACGCTCTGAGACATGAGTACGACATCTCTGTCATACATTGGTTCATTATCCTCGTACTCTCGTCTTTTTCCTTGTACGACGCCTCAAGGCATGAATATGATGCCCTCATCATACATTAGTTCATTCTCGTTGTATTCTTTATTTTTTTTGCTTGTACGACGCTTCGGGACACGAATACGGTGCCCCGTCGTACGTATGTTCATTCTCGTCCTACTCTCCTTTTTTTCCTTGTATGACGTCCTGAGGTACGACTACAACACTCTCATCGTACATTAGTTCATTCTCATTATACTCTCATCTTTGTTCTTGTATGTCACATCGAGGCACGAGTACGACACCCGCATTGCACATTAGTTCATTCTCATCTCACTCTCTTGTCTTTCTCCATGTGCGCTGTCCCAAGGCACGAGTACAATGCCCCAAGGCATGGGTTCATCTGAGTTGCCATTAGTCCTTGCTCTTTTTCTCTTTATTGTTTCCTGGAATTCTCTAGAGTTTGGAAAAAAAAATTTGAAAGGTCCAGAAACTATTCTTCAAGAGGGTATTTGCAAGATTGGTTTTTTTAGTTTGGTTAAAATTCATATGAATTTCTAGTTTGGAGTTTTTCTCATAGTAGACAACGCAGAAAAAAGGTAAGATAATACTTCAAAATGCCTCTATATTTCCACACCCGGCATGGTTTCACTGTTCTGAGAAAGAAAGATGAAAACATGGATAAATTCTAAGGGCTTGTTCTCTAGTTTATCTATTTCCATTCTGTGATTTTTTTTTAATTATGTGGGTTAATGTGAGGTGCTCATCTTTGTTGGTTTCAGTTTTGTTGCATTCTTTGGGGTAATTTGATTAGGCACGGGTTAAACCGATGTAAACATGGGCTTGTTTTATGGTTTCGTTTTTTCATTGTTTGGTTTTTTCATTTTTTGGGTTAATTTGATGTGCTCATCCTTGTTGATTTCGGTTTTCCCATTCTTGCAATCGTTTTATGGTACTAATGAATAGTGGACCGTTGAGTTCATCCCAAAAATAAACTCTCATTTCAGTAGACTAGTTTTTATTGTATTACCGAGTAATTGAAATCCATTTTGTTTGCTCGTTACGTGTGGAAGTTCTGCTCCGACAAGTGCATCCACCACGGAATATCCTTGAGTGGACTGATCAGATGGAGTTGGCTTTCATTGATACCATGCTCGAGAAGTTGAAAAGAAACCACACCGCATCTTGGAAGCAAAGGATTGGGATGAGATGAAGGTGGAGATGGGAAAGGAATTTCCCGATGAACACCTGTGCTCCCAAAAAATAAAGGACAAGTACAAGCAATTCACTGAACTGGTCAACCATATTGGCATTGGATGGGATGCAGACACCAACACTATCAAGGCGAGTCCCGATGTATGGGATATGTTTATCGAGGCATAATCTTCATTTGCCAACTTCGCATAACATTAGATTAATCTTTTTCTTGTCTTTTAAGCGTGAACTTGAATTCCTAATAATATCAATTGAGAAATACGACAAGTCTTTCAAGGTAAAATGCTGATTATATTATTGCTTCATTTTAACATATATGTGCATGTCCTTTGCTTAAACGTTAGCTTTGTATGGTTGCTTCGAATATAATGAAGTGTTCCGTTGAATGATCCTTATTTCAACGTGCAAAAGAACTAGGCGTTCAAGACATTTTGAACCAGAGGCTGCAAGCACTACTGCATACTGAATGAGCTTTTCAATTTTTCAACTGCTACCGGTGCTCTCTGCATCTCCTCGACTAATCTACCAAGGACTTTGGATGAGGAACGACAACTGCATGAGAAATTCATATTAGCATCCAAGAAAAAGTAGAAACAACCTATCAACCTCGAAGAAGGCTCCGACGAGAGTGACGACCCCGTCCAAGTTCAAGAGCTTATTATATCTGAGTCCCGACGTCGAGTGCACAAAAGACCTTCATCGACAAGCTCACAACTACAAGAATGCATGGACTTGTTCAATGCTAGTTTCAAACAGAAGCCACATAGTACGCCATCGTCGTTAAAGAGAAGCAAGTCTGTTTCACGCCTTGAGAAGCCCGAGAGGAATAGCATTGAGGAAGCCATTGTGGAGTTTGATAAATTGAAACTGATAATCCCTCATCCCCTGTATATAACTAGCAACTTAGCCTTCCTTGATGATAAAATGAGGAGGCTTTTCATGTACTATACGGAGGACAACCGAAGGGAATGGCTACAACATCTTGCAGGCTCTTGAATTAGCTCGGGATCCGGCTTTATGTTAAGTTGAACTTTTTCGATAATCTCATTTCTTTTTATTTGTTATGACATTACTCGTACTGCTATGTTTGTTATGTGTGTTTAAATATCTTGACTTGGTTATGTTTTTTTTTTTTGCTTTGAATGTTTATTTTGTATGGTTATGAATTATTGTGTTTTACCGTTAACCACATGTTCATGAATTTTCTTCCACTGTTATAGGCGCACAGTTGAAAGACAATATGTTAAGGAATGGATGGAAACTAGACAATAGTGGTTCCTCTTTTTGATAATGTAAGTTACAGTGGCCGAAGAAAATGTTAGACGGAACATCCCGTATAGAATTTCTCAACTCCAAGGAAGAGAGTACACACTTGAAGTTTTAGGGAATAACTTAGATGCTACGAGAATTTTAGAATGGAACTGTACGTTATTAGAAACCTCTGTAACACACTTCGACGGCAATTTGTCATCAATGATAGTAGGAATGGTATCACTATCGAAGAGATGTTCGGAATGTTCTTATTGGTTATTTCACATAGTACGCGATATGCAGTAGTGGCGGAAATGTACCAACATTCTAAGGATATGGTGTCGCGATCATTCAGAAAAATTCTTCAAGGAATACAAGCCTCAAGACTCGTTCATATAAGATAGAGGGACATTGTTGTGCAGCCCGAAATTGAAAATTGTCCACAATGGCATTTCTTTAAGGTATTTTTTTGATAATTCAATAATATAATAATTTATTTCGTAATATTATATAAATTAAATATAATTTTGCATTACCTCGCAGGATTGCACCGGAGCTATGGATGGAACCCATGTGCGTGCATGCGTGCCTAAAGAGAAAAGAATAGCTTATTGCGATTGAAATACAAAGATATCACAAAATGTACTGGCCGTTTGTTCTCACAATATTATGTTTACATATGTCATAAAGGGTTAGGAGGGTTCGACATATGATTCAAATTTTTTTTTCCGAAGCTGCCACATTGGAATTATTTTCAACGTTGCGTGGTAGTGAGTGTCTGCTGATAAACTTTCTATTTCCCAAAAAATTTCGACACTCACGTATTTAACTATAATTTTTCTTTTGTTATTTCTAGAATAATATTATGTTGTCGATGCAGGGTTTCCCAATATTTCGGGATATTTGGCCTATACAAGGGTGAATGGTATCACCGAAGTGATTTCGGTGAGGACAATCCGCCGACAACAAAAAAATGAGCTATTCAATCAGCGCCACGCATCAGTGCGTAATGTTATCGAATGTTGTTTTGGTATTTTGAAGATGAGATTCGCCATACTGAAATTGATGCCAAACTTCAAATCGCATAGGCAAGGATAAATTGCCATTGCTTGTTTTGTGTTGCATAATTTTATTTGTCGCAATTATTACCACAACAAATTATTTGAGGACTACGGCGATACTTGGGCGGATTACGATAAATTTCGAAATTTACCAAAATAATCAGGAATTAGAATTGAAGTGGACATGAATAGTCACGAAATGAATGTTATATGCGGCCGTATCGCTAATCAGTTATAGCACGCAGAAAGAAGAGGGCGATGATATGCACTGAGATCTTTATATTTGAAATTAGCAGCAATACTTTCTCTATTCGAAAATTGATTTTGCCAATTTTATTAAATCCATTCAATTAATGTAAACATTTATTTCTATACATGTCTTCTAAACGGGCGATTTACTTCATAAAATGAGATGAACAAATTCTTGACCGTTAGCACGTTCGTCAAACGAATCTCATCGGATGATGCTCTATGTAAAATAGTAAAAATGGGAAGGTGTGAAAGAAAAAAATTAAAAATTCCACCGTCATGAAGTACATGGGTCAACAATTAAAGGGATGCCCTGGCCTTTCGAGACATAGGGTTATTTGACAATAGTAAGGAGGCATGGAAAAGGAAAAGGAAAAAAAATATAATTCGGCCCGGAAGGGGGCTTGCCGTGCCATGTTTTCAAACTTATAGGCCCATCAAAAACTAAAATTCTACATCGACTTTTGTCTTTATCTAGCATAAATAAAGTAGAGTACAGTAATTGTTTTACTAACAATCATGACCCATAATTCACGCTTCTTATTATTGTTATTATAAAAGACAGTCCCATGTGAGCGCCATTTGTCCCCTGTCTCCTCCGATCAGTTTTCCGACAGAATCTCTCCTATTGGATCGATCTTCTGGAAAACTTTTGAAATATTTTTTTTAATTAATTATACTAATGATTTAAAAAGTTTTAATAATATATTAATTTGGTCTAAAATTTTTTTTCTACTTGATGATACAAAATGTTTCAAAGTTATCACATGATAGTACAAATCGTTATCTCACCAAAAACAGTTTTTTACAATATTATAAATTTTACACCATTATATAAGTTACGTAAAATATTTTATATTATTAAGTTATAGTTTTAAAAAATTTTACACCATCATGTAATGTCCCATAAAAATCGATTTTGCACCATCAACATTGGTTTGACGATGTCAATGACGAGATGACAATTTGTACTATCATGTTATAATTTTAAAATATTTTATACTATCAAATAATAAATTTTTTTTAATCAATTTGATATATTTTTAAAACCTTTTAGGCTACCATTATAATTTATCGTTTTTTTTTTAAAGAATAAAACAAAGACCGGCGACAATGGCTTCAAGTCAATGCGAGCTAAGTCGGAAGCTTCAGAAGCTGCGGATTCAATCCGCTCACACCGCGACGCGATCCGGGCACATTTCCTCTCCCTCTTTCTGTGGACTAATTCTTCCAAAGTACTCGTCTTGGCTCATCATCATCATTAATCAACAGCTTGAAGTTTTGCATCAACGAATTATTTGGTACAGGTGATTTCTTGAAGTGGGATTCTTCCATAAGCTCCTCTTTGTGTTAATCCTGTTCCTTCGTCTTTCTTACAGTTCCCAGGCATCCTTACCAGACAAGACGACCTCTTGAAGCTAAAGAACCGGTTAAAATTTTCCGATTCCCCGTGGTGGGTTCTGTAAAATTCTCTCTCTCTTAGTGGTTCTGTCTCTAAGCCATCTTTTTTGGATAAGTATGTATTAAGCTTTCAGCTCAAAGGGCGCATAATAAATTGATTCCTTGATTTGAGCGTACAGCTCAGAACTGAGAGCTCGAATTTGCCTGTTTTAGTTCTACCCTGATCCTGGTAGAGTACTGAAGTGTGTAAGCTGGCTAGATGAAGCTGTAGCTCAAAGGGCATTTGCTGTTATCAACTTCTTGACATGGCTTTTATAATGCAGTTTCTCTCTGTTTCCTTTTGCTTTACTTATAAAATTTAAGTTGGACGCCGAGATTAAAGATTATTGGGTTCGTTAAATCCTCGTTCTTTTTTGGGTTGTGCGTGTGTTCATTATTTTCTTGAATCAGCTTCCACCTAAGCTCTGCCAGTGGCACTTTTGCTTCTTTCTGTTCGGCATAGGTTGTGTTCTCTAAAAGCTTCCAGCTTTTTGATCGAGGAAACAGGTTTCCGGTGATTTTGCTGTGATAATGGGAGACCTTGTTTCAGGAGCAGTTGTCGGGGTAGTATTCGCTGGCTAGATTTTTTGATCAACGGAAATGATTTAGACGCACTGGTGGGAGCCCAAAATTTAACAATGGATGTCTCTAGCTGCTCTTCAAAGATCTACGATGTCTTCTTGAGCTTCAGAGGGCGTGATGTTCGTAAAAGCTTTGCCGACTGCCTCTACCGCGGTCTCAAGGATGCTGGGATCTCGGTCTTCAGAGATGAAGAGGCGCTTCCCGTGGGAGAACCCATCGATCCCAAGCTTGTGCAAGCCATCCAGCAATCGAAAATGTCCATGCCTATCTTTTCCCGAGACTACGCATCCAGCAAGAGTTGCCTCATGGAGGTGCAACAAATGATGGAGTGCCAAGGGAAGGGCGATCACAAAATCCTGCCTATTTTCTTCGATGTCGAGCCCTCTGTCGTAAAACACCAAAACGATACCTTCAAAATCTCATTCACAGAGCATGAACAGAATGGAGTGGACCCTGAGACGATCAGCATGTGGAAGTACGCTCTTGAAAAGATTGGACACCTAAAGGGTTGGGACTTGCAAAACTTCGAGAATGGGTAAGTTCGATTTATCCACTGCTCCTATTTCTATCTTCTACTTTTCCTTCTTTAATTGCTAGGGGAAAGGTTTACTTCTTTCTTTATTTTTCGTTATCGGCAGGGAGTCCTACCTCTATCAGATGATGATTGTGGTTTATTTTTTTTAAAATTTTTTTTACTGGAAACCAGATGATTGTGTCTGAGGCTGTTTGATCTTTTCTTTTTCCCAATGTTGTGTTGATAACTCGATAACTTTGTAGCTTTTTTCCATGTGTACCTGATATCCAGAAGGCCAATGGGCCCCGATTAGTCCAGTTCGAGCCAGGTCGTATCACTAAATAGTAAAACTCTTACAATTGTATTACTCGCCTGCTCTTAAGGACAGACCCGTTTTAATTTTTTTGGAATCTTGAATAGATTAGTTAACCAATTGTATATTAAATTTTAATTAAATAACTAATCAAAATATTATTTTGGGGCCACATTTTATGTTTTTCCATATCTTGTTTAATTTGAGTGCAGTTGCTTAAAATACTTGGCCAAATATATGTATCATATGCATTATAAAATTTGTGTTTATTTATATATATTTCGTTTTTTTAATAAGAAACTTACCATGAAGGCATAATTAATATATAAACATCAGTTTCTTTGCTTCTTGTGCGCTTTTGTTTTTCCCAGTTTTATGTTTCTGTAAAAAAATTTCCTTCTCATCTTCTTCTACTCATTGAGATCATACCCACTACATTTTACATGAATTAACATTGAGATTGTATCCACTAACTTTTACTTGTATTAAGATTTTTTTTTATTTCTAATTAACATTATTTTCAGTCAATAATTGATTTGGTTGTTACTATTCTCAATTGTCTTTGTGCTAATTTATGTTGTCAATATAAGAGATATGAGTTAAATTTAATTATAGCAGTACCGTAACGTGCACTCAAGCAATAGGGAAATCCTTGCATGTACAGGCAACCTGCCTAGTTCTATATATATTCTACTATATATTATAGATCGAAATCATTTCGATCATTCAATTTATTAGTTTCATTCTTTCACTTACTATCTTCATTGGTCATTTACTTGGTAGGTATCATAGCAAAGCTATACAGGGTATAATTTCAGCAGTTCGTGGGATATTGAAGAAGCCTGAACTGAGATTGCCAGAGAATCTAGTTGGGCTTGACCATAACGTAGAAGAGGTAATGAGAAGACTTGATGTTGCTTCTAATGATGTACGAATCATTGTCATTCATGGGATTGGAGGGGTTGGCAAGACAACGCTTGCAAAGGCTGTTTACAACCAACTGTGCCATCGGTTCGAGGCTTGTGGTCATGTCGACAACATTCGGGAAGCATCAAAAGAAATAAGTGGACTCCGGCGATTGCAAAGGCAATTAGTTTCCGAGCTCCTAAATAAGAAATTAAAGTTCAATTCTCTGGATGAAGGCGTTCGTTTCATGAGAGAGAGGTTTTCCAAGACAAAGGTTCTCATTCTTCTGGATGATTTGGACAACCGCAAACAACTAGAATTTCTGGGGGAGCTGAATCACTATGGTCCAGGAAGCACGATAATTGTGACAACAAGGAAAGGTGACATTCTTAAAGCTGTCGAGAATTATGAAGTTGAATGCATGAATGGTGATCAAGCTCTTCAACTTTTCTGCAAGCATGCATTTCATATGGATACCCCTCAAGTGGGCTATTACAATCTCTCCAGGGAAATAGTTGCAGCTGTTAAAGCGCTTCCTTTAGCTCTTGAGGTTATAGGATGTCGTTTATTTACTAAAGCAATGGATATTTGGGAAGGCACACTTGAGAAATTGAAACTAATACCTGATGCAGAAGTCAAGGAGAAGTTGATGATAAGCTATGAATCCCTAGACGAGAGCGAAAGGGAGGTATTCCTTGACATAGCTTGTTTTTTCATTGGAAAGGATCAGAGAATCGCACGCTATATGTGGGACAAACATAAATCTATTGCAATTGAGACGCTGATTTCCAGATCTTTGGCGAAAATTGGAGACAATGGTGTGCTATGGATGCATGATTTGCTAAGAGATCTTGGCCGTGAAATTGTTCGAAATGAGAGTCCTGATGAACCCGGAAAACGCAGTAGGCTATGGAATCATGATGACGCTATCTCCACGCTGCAAAATAGAGAGGTAAACTTTGTGTACCACATTCTCAACTGTCTCAAGTAGATTGCGTGCACCTCCAAAAAACCTTTTTTATCGTTGAAAAACATGTTTGTTGTTGAGTTCTGCGGTGAAAATATCTTAAATGATTCACAATTGATTGTTCTATCTCTTTCATTGGCAGGGAACTCGAAAGGTCATTGGACTTGGTCTGGCATTTAATGATGAATCCAAGAGTTTCAGTCCAGGAGACTTTAATCCTCTATCAAACTTAAGGTTCCTCAAATTGGACCAAGCAAATATTCAAGGGGATTTCCGGAACTGTCTGCCGACTTTAAGGTGGCTTGATTGGGCAGGTTGCTCTAAAATGGCTGATCTTCTTAACTTGCATCTTGATGATGTAGTCATCCTCAATCTGTCGTACAGTCAAATTACTAGAGACATATACAGTTGGACCGAAATCATGAAGGTATGATTTGTTTCTTCTATTCTGATCTGGGATTGAGACTAACACGATGCAAATCCTTGACAAATTCATTTTTCACTCTCAATCTTTTGCAGTCGACTAGGAAACTGAAAGTTTTAGACCTCAAAGCCTGTGTGAACCTTTCCGGATGTATTGAATTCCCTGCTTCAATGACCTTAAAAGTATTGACTCTT
This sequence comes from Punica granatum, assembly GCF_007655135.1. NCBI lineage: Eukaryota > Viridiplantae > Streptophyta > Magnoliopsida > Myrtales > Lythraceae > Punica > Punica granatum. The sequence continues at coordinate 7,501,097 of NC_045129.1, forward strand.
GAAGATTGCCGCCGGTTGAGGCAAATTGATCCATCCATCCGCTATCTCAAGGAATTAGAGTCCTTAAATTTGAAGATGTGCTGTGAAGTTGCCAATTTGCCAAGTGAATTGAGTTTCATGACATGTTTAAAGGAGCTTCTAATTGATGGAACTTCTGTAAGTAAACTACATTTCCCAAATGGGTCGATGAAGCAACTTAAAACTCTCAGCGCTCGTGGCTGTAAACGACTGCGTGAGACAACCGATTCGATCGGTGGTCTTAAATCTCTTTCGCATCTTGCTCTGGATGATGCGATTATAGAGAAACTGCCGAGATCAATTGGGGAACTAGCAAAACTTGAATCTCTGTCTCTGCGGAACTGTCAAAATCTTTTAGAGCTTCCCGACTCTCTTGGTGGTCTGGAATCGCTATCTGATATAGACCTGACGAACACGAGGATTGACGAATTACCTCTTTCCTTCAAGGATTTGACAAAGTTGCAAGCGTTGAAGATGGAAGGCTGTTTCCTGCGGGAATTTCCTGATGCCATAGCCGACTTGCCAAACCTGAAAGAGGTAAATTTCTCGTTCTGTCGAAGTTTGACAGGGGAAATTTCTAATGGCATTTCCACAACTTTGAGAATCCTGAGACTCTCCCACACAAAAATTTGCGGTCTTCCAGCAACAGTTCGCGGACGACTTGCTAATCTCCAGATCCTAGACTTGCGTGAATGCAAGAAGCTTCAGGCGCTACCGGATCTGCCTTCAAGTTTAGTTGCTCTGTATGCAGGATCTAATGAACTGAAAGTGGTTCCGAATCTCTCGAACTTGGTGAATTTGAAGGAGCTGCACTTGCGCCTTGATGCCACAGGTTACAGCTCTAGACTTCCTCAGGACTTTGAATGGGTTTCGAGACTGCCAAAATTGGAGGCATTGCAGCTGTCCTTTACGAACCACTTTGAGCTGCGGCTACCTGGAAATTTTGCAGGTCTTTCTCGGCTTAGGAAGCTTACTCTTATATATGTAGACTTGCAACACCTTCCACAACTGCCCTCGAGGTTGTCAAGATTGTCCCTGCAAAATTGTAGGTCGTCGAGTAATTCGCCAGATCTATCTAACATGCATGGCCTGCTAGAGTTAGAACTTGAACATTGTGAGATGGCGAACATTTGTGGCCTCCATCGTTTGGAAGCACTGCAAGTCTTGAGAGTATCCTATTGCACCGTGAAGACACTTGAGGCGCTTGAAGGGTTGCGACATCTGAGGGACTTGACGATATTTCACTGTAGTTCTCTGGCGAACTTACCGGATTTGTCCCACTTTGAGATGCTGCAGGAGAAGGATATTGAGTATTGGAATAGGTAGTACAAGCGCTATGATGATTTCATTTCTTCATGTAACTTCTGACATTTCTATATGGATCTCCCAGCTATGATTGGTGTGTTAGACGACATGTATCTCATAGACATGCTCCTCTTTTCTTTTTCCTGTACTGTTGGGATGACAAAACTTCGACAGAGTCAAATTTAATTTGTTCTTTAGGTGAAATTACCCTCTTTTTTTCTTTTTTCTTTTTTTGAATAAATCCGATATCTGAAGATGACATATCCTGCATTTTTGAAATCTAGTAAATAAGTCCTTGTAATGTGATTGTTATAATGTCTTTTGTTTTTTGTATTTCTCATAACTGGCTTGGGGGCTATGCGTGCAAAGTGGGATTCGAAACCATGACTCGTGGACTATTCCAAAGTATGCTTTTGTCCCAAAGTAGTATGTTAATATGATATAGCTCTTAGACGACCATAATTTTAAGTCAAAAGGTGGTACATATCACAGTAATGCTGTATAAAAATTAGAAAGCAAGTAACTTGGTTTAGTTAAAATAATTTGGTGTTTATTTCTTTTAAATAAAATCTCGATTTTGAATCTTTTAAATTAAAAAAAGACTTTATTCTTGGTGGGTCAGCCCAATTTAAATTAATCGAGATCTATTGAACTTTTAGATACTACGGCGCACTTCGAAAAAGGAAAAGCAAAATGTAGTCCGATCATTGGCATAGAATATCCAAGAACTGAAAATATTCGGTTAAAGGTCAAGAGACCCTAAACATTGCAGAAGAAAGTATGTTGGCTGTGCTTGTTCCAATATTGGTCCATTTTATAAAGCTATGTCATCGAAATCTTGGCACTTCTCATTAGGCCTCAACTCCATCTACATTCCCTAATTAACTCTTTTGCTTTCATAAAAAAAAATGTCACAATCTCAATATTTAGGTTGAGTCGATTTTCTATGCTTGTTAAACCAAACATCTTGTTGGATTCCAGCACAAGAGTGTGCCAGCCCTCGCCGGAGCCACATCGGTGCGGGGTGAGTCTCGAGCAGAGGACCAGAGCTTCTCTTTGAGAGTTCGATGATGCCGAGCTTCTGCAGCCGCTCCTTGTTCTCCCTGATCTGGTCGTCTCTGCTCTTGCTCATATGGGTCGATCTCTGATTGTGGGTCCGGTGTTGAGGCGGGCCCTTGGGTTGTTGCCCTTTTTCTCCCCCATTGTCTGTATTGTAGACGGAGAGGGTTTCTCTTCTTCTGCCTTGGTCTCTCCCCTCAATCGGAGTAAATATTCCACAGAGGCCTCACAGATTTTCATTTATAACTATTTTGATTGTTTGTTACTCATTCAAAATGAACAAGTGATACTCAATTGATATATTTTTTTCCCTCAATCGACCTGTCTCTCTGTGAGGGGTTTTGGGTCTAACGGTCGAGTCAGGGATTTGAAATTTGTTACGTCAACTATAGAATACATAAAAGATTTACATTTTTCTCCAAAATTTTGAAAAAAAATAGATAGATATGTAATAATGGAAAAACAAGAAGCGGGACATTTCTACATGATGGCTCCGATGCGCGGTGCTTCTTCTTCTCGGCTCTCAGTTTCACTTTTAGAATCTGACGTGATGAGTATTAATACATTTCTTACGAAAATACTGTTGAAACTTTCATGCCATACGCTTGATTTGTTTAATTTTTATCTTTTTTTACTGTTATGTTTCGAACTCGAAGATTGTGCTGAATTAAATCAAACAACTGATGGTGCACATGTGGAAGATATTTTCGGGCACAATGACCAATAAAAATCTCCGAGGGCAAAAAAAAAAAAAATTGTTGTGCAAAGCAGAAATATAGATGTTGGATACAGGTTTTACTACACGATTAAAATTTGGAAAGTACTAAAATTTTGTTGAATATGACCATTGAAATTGAAAGTATATATAATGAGTGAGATTTATTGGAATAATGAAAAAAACAATTGCTAATAATCTAACAATAAACATGAAAATAATTTATAATAATCCGCACTCGTGTTATGGGGACATGAAAGTTAATTTCCTATTTATAAATAAAAAAATCGTTTTTTATATATAAAAGTTAAACCCCGTTCTGTCTATTTGTCTTTTTCTTCCTTTTCCATCTAATCAATGGGAAGAGAAAGTTTGAATGTGCTTGCTTTTGTCTGGAAAGTAGCTATTTTGTTCCATTTAAAACCATTAAACCTCATGTGATAAAATAATAAATTAGTCTTTCTAAGATCTTTTTTTTTAAAAAAAAATTGAAGTGCCCAATGCATATATACAATTAACAAAAAATGGATTCAAAAGAAGTTGAATCATCTAAATTATTGTTTATAAACAATCGCATCTCTAGGACAGAAGCTGCGGAAAGTGACTGAACTTATACAAAATGAGGCCAACAAAGCTTATATGTGAGGAAGAAAGTTTACAAGAACTAGACAGGGAAAAACATAATTTCAAAGAATTTTTTTTTTTAAAAAAAGAAACATCCCAAACATGAGATCGACCTTGGCTAGTCGAGGTAGTCAAGGATGACTTCGGTTGGGATCTCGAAGTCAAGTAAATGCTTCAATAACGTCTCTCGGGAGGCTGCTCGAGCGATAAAGTATTTGAGCAAAGGATCACTATGTATAAAATTAGAACCGTAGCAGAACTAATCCTTAAAAAGAAAATGTCAGTTCTATCCATCAACGGAGATGCAACCAATTGGGAACCACAACATGGGCACAACTAGCGAATACAAGAGCAGAAGACACCCTTTGTTTCGGAAAGGGGAACCAAACAGATCAACAATGAATTCAAAATGAGCAGGTCATAAATTCTTTCTCCTTTTTTTTTTTTAATACATGCACGAAATTTAGAAAAAAAAAATGTTTGCTAATTTTAATCCTTCCTACCCTGAATAAGAACATTGGGGAACTCAGTTTTGGTCTGATGTCAAATCCTTAGAGGCTCTGAATACCATCGGCCATCACAACCACCCAGAATGTCTGAGACTCAGCATTTTCAGGTTCGACAGAAATTAAGTGTATTCATAAATTGCTCCTATAGATTGTTCAAAGGATATGAATAAACCTTTGAACAATGGACTCCGTGTGTCATTTGCATAAATTACATGGAATATTGGCGGAACTTACCATAACACTACTTGTTTGTTGTCTGAGGTTTAATTTCCATCTGGAAATCTGTGTCACCACCTTGACATGCAAGTAGTTGTCTTCCTAGCTCTCGTAGTTCATCATGCATCCACAACTCATTGTCATCTCCGATTTTTATAAGGGACAATAAATGCCGGTATTCACTTCCTCCAGATAAATGAGATGTGCTGAACTCATGCCACATGTTCGATGCAATCCGCAGATCCTCTCCATTGACTGAACATGCTATATCAAGAAACATCTGTTTTTGCGGGGCATCCAAGGCTTCATAACTTATCATCAGCTTTTCTGTCCATACAGCAACTTTTGAAGTGTTTCTGTCCATACAGCAACTCCCTTACCAAATAAAACTGATCCAATAACTTCAACAACAAGAGGGAGTACTCCTACAACAGATACAATTTCAGCGGCAAGTTCATTAAAAGGACGGAAATTTGCATCTGTATAACTGGAGAAAAGCAGCTGAACTTCCCATCGACACAGCTCTGGAACTTCGAAAGTCTGATCAAATGTTGGAAGATCTTTTTCATATCTGTATCGAGCTCTCCTATGAGTTCTGTGAGATTAAACCTTCTGTCCACGTCATCAAGAACAATTAGCACTTTCATATTGCAAAATACTTCTCTCATATAGCTAACTCCTTCATCAGCAGAAGTAATCTCGCTTTACATTTTTTTTAAAAAGATAAAAGTAATTGTGTGACTCATTGTATGCCACGAGGTGAGAGCAGCGGGCCCTACCTATCAAAAGAGCCATTCCATCGTTTAAAGCTATAAAAGACATGAATCGCCACATGACAGCTCATGATTGGTTCTCTGGCGTCTCTCTACAAAGAGACGAGCATGACGAGTGAAGACGCACTCCACTCCACTCCAGCAGAATGCGTCTCTCTTGGTCACGTGGCTAAGAGAGACGGAGTTGAATCCCCCGCTGGAGACAGTCTAATATTGCTACTGCGTTTTACATCATCGAATGTCCCGTCATCCCAAATCATGGATTTGATCATGAGAAACCATGATCTGATTTGACATTAGCACGGATGATCTTATTGATTTCCATCCAATAGTCAAAACAATTGGCCATCTGATCCACTCCCGCCCTATCATCTGATGAGGCATAAAACTTCAAAACCGAACCAGTAGGGACAGATTAGATGGGATGCAGCCAAATTAAGTCGTGGGGCTCCTTTACAGACTTATCATAAATTACACGATATGATTGGCTATATGCATTACTCTTATTAACCTGTAAATATTTCTTATTGAGTAAATTCACTTTTTGGTCCCTAAAAAATACCTCGCTAGCGGATTAATCCCTGAAAGATAGTGTACAAATTGGTCATGCTGTTTTGAAAGGTTTGTGCAATGCAGTCCCTCTCCATCTATGTTTCCTTCAAGTCCCTGACGGAAAAGGCTGTTATCTAATGATTTGGCCCGTTAATCTCGACGTTGGCCTTAATGGATTCAAAACGACGATCATTTAATTAATCAAAACCCCTCAAAACGACATAGTTTCGATCATCTAAGTAGGCAAACCTTCAAATAGACGTAGTTTCAATCATCTGGTTTTTTTATTTTATTTTATTTTATTTTATTTTTAAGAATTGTGGTGGGGGACCCGATCTTCCCCCATTCCCTCTCTCTCTTCAGGTTTAATGTAGAGAGAAAGGGGAAGGGGGGAGATCGGGGTCCCCCTCCCGGCAATCTCTCGTGTCCAGGGCAAAGTCGCCTCCTCGGGAGGAGGGGGTGCCCAGAGAAGGAGAAGGAGAAGAAGAAGAGAGGTTCCAAATCGGATAGTCCAGTTCAATTTAATACTCTATAGGAGGATGGCATATTTAATCCCAATCATGGGCGGTTAGATTAAATAGAAAACAGAAACAGTGGCATTTCGATGAATTTGAATAGTATTAATTCAACACCACAAAAACAGAGGGCAGTTTGGATTCAGAGTTAAAGTTACTTTGATTTTGATTGTGGAAAAGGACAAATAAGATGTGATTATAAATTTGACTTGGGAAACATGTATTTTTTTGTTGTGTAGTGTGTTGAGTTAAAGTTAAAGTTAAAATCAAATTTCTTACAAAACAAACGGGGCCTAAGGAAACAACTTGAGATATGGTGAAGTGCGTCGGCGGCGGCCACTGGTTGTCGAATAATAGTGGAAGTCCTGCAGAAAGTAGAGTCAAGCAATGACGCCCTGCGGCAGGCGGCATACTTGAAGAAGGGAGTGGCTCAATTATTACAGGAACGGAAGATCCAGGGGACTTGTGCCCGAAGAAGAAAAGTTAAGGGGTTTGAGAGAAAGACAGAGCAACGACTGAGGAGAAGCGCCAGCAGCCCAACAGATTCTTCAGATTACTCAGCTTGAATTCATGAGTTGCAAGGGCCAATTCTGATCCATGGCATAGGCTTACCTACCACGAGGTGCTAAAGTCAACTTCTATATCATTAAATTTTGTGAACCTGACCGACCCTGATTTTGCGCAGCCTCTTGCACAAAAACCTTAAATGTATGGAAATTCATCCAATCTCGGACCGGATCCGGTCCAGTTGGACATAATAGATTATATTCAACTGGATCGATTCCAGTCTGGGATCGAATAAGCTCCCAGCATAATAATAATTAAAATTTTCATCCAACTGAACAGCCACATCATAAAAAAGCTGAATGTGCGACTCGCGATATTTTGTGATTTTTTAAGATATTAATCTATTGTTTAATGCAATATGTTAATTTTGTAAAATATTTTTTTAGGTGAAATATTGGCCGAATTCCGGCTAATATTAACTTTTTCATTAGGCATGGTATCAATTTCTTTATTTTTTTTTATATACTATTACGATTTTAATTTATCGTGCAATTTATCACTTAAATTACTCGTAAAAAATATATGCATGACTTTATGAATAAACTATCAATGTAAAAATATGAATAGTATGCATAATACTTCTAAATAATTTAAACTAGTTGAGGACTCGTGCGTTGCTCAATTGAATATTTTTTGTTGCAATTAATCTATATAATTTTACAAGTTATGCATAAATATAATTTAATTAAAAACGAATGAATTATTTTAAGGGTATCAACAAATTACAAAAAATCATTTATATTGACTAAGCAAAAACGATATCTTTACTCACTTTAAGTTTAGTTTGGAAATTATTTCGTGGGAAAGTCCAACTTGAGTATAAGTTTGCAAAATAAGTTTGTTTTGGTCAAAAACTCATAATAATAAGCATAGAACTTATAAAATTTAAACTTATGTAATCACTTTATACTTTATTCTTCATCATATTTCATATATTAAGTTTCACCCACGGCGTTGCGGGGTGCGTCTCGGCACGGAGAATCGGAGCTACTCGGAGAGTTCGATGATGCCGAACTTCTGCAGCTGCTCCTCGTTCTCCCCGATCCGATCCTCTCTGCTCTGCTCTTAGAGGGAGATCTTCGGGGTCGGGTTGATCTCTGGTTGTGGGTCCCACGATGAGGCGGGCCCTTGGGTTGTCACCCGTTTTCTCCCCATTGTCAGCATTGCGGAGGGAGAGGGTTTCTCTTCTTCTGCCTTGGTCTCTCCCCTCAATCGGTCTGTCTCTCCGTGAGGGGTTTTGGGTCTAACGGTCGAGTCGGGGCTTTGAAATTTGTAATGTCAAATATGGAAGACCAAAAGATTTTACATTTTTCTCTGAAATTTTGAAAAAAAGAAGAAGACAAATATGGAAAAACAAAGAAGCGGCACATTTTCTACACAATGGCCCGATAAGCGGTGCTTCTTCCGCTCGGCTCTCGGTTTTACTTTTACAATCTATCCTGACGAGCATTAGTGCGTTCATAGGACAATAATGTTAAAACTTCCATGCCCTGCGCTTATTTTACTTAATTTTTAATTTTTTCACCGATATGTTTTGAACTCAAAAATTGTGCTGAAATTAATCAAACAACCAGCACTTCATATGCGGAAGATATTCTCGGGCACAATTACCTATAAAAATCTTCGGGGAAAAAAAAGGAATAGTGCAAAGCAGAACTAATTAGATGTTGAATACAAGTTTTGCTACAAGATTATAATTCGGAAAGTACAGAAATTTTATTGAATATGACCATTGAAAATATACTTAATGACCCAATGTGGATTGGTTCATACGGTTTGACGTCTGTTCCGTTTAAGTAAGATTTCGAATTCGAGTTATTGTAAATGTAAAAAATTCACGTTGGGAGGGCTTCACTCCTTAGTGGGCCGACTTGGCTCGATTTGATTAGTCGATGCTCAATTGGACTTCCGAATACCAAGGTTCACATCGAAAAAATATACTTAATGACTGAGATTTATTAAAATAAAAACTAATTATATTATTAATAACAAACATGAAAATATTTTATAATACTCCGCAACTAGCGGTAGTTGGGGGAAATGAAAGTTAATTTCCTTTTTTTTTTTTCCTATATAAAAGTTAAACCCCATTTGTCTATTTGTCTTTTTCTCCCTTTTTCATTAATCAATGAGAAGAGAATGTTTGAATGTGCTAGCTTTTGTCTTGTCTGGATAGAAGCTAGTTTTGTTCCATTTGATGCCAGTACACCTCATTCAGCAAATAAAAAACAATGCCATTAGACCTCATGGAATAAAATAATAGATTAGTCTTTCTATGATCAAATTACGTTTCTTTTATTATTATTATTATTTTTTTTGAAAAATTGGAGTGTCCAATGCAAATACAATGAAACAAAAATGGACTCAAAAAAAGTTGAATTTTCAAAATTATTCTATTTTTTTTTTCGATAGTTCCATTCACCCGTATATGATTGGAGGAAGAGTGTAATTTTATAGGCAATCACATCTATAGGACAGAAGCTGCAGGAAGTGACTGAACGTATAGAAAATGAGGCCAACTAAGCTAGATGAACAAGAAAGTTACAAGAACTAGACAGGGAAAAAAAAACATAATTTCAAAGAATAATAATAATAATAATAATAATAATAATAATAATAATTTTTTTTTTAAAAAAAAAAATGAAACATCCTAAACATGAGATCGACCTTGGCTAGTCGAGGATGACTTCTGTTGGGATCTCGAAGTCAAATAAAAAGCCTTGATAACGTCTTTTGGGAGGCTGCTTGAGTGATGAACTGGTATTTGAGCATATGACGACATTCCCTTCAAAGCCTTACAATTCGACTCATGCTATATATACCTAGCCATGAACCATTATAATTACCGCGACATCCAAGTAATTAAAAAAGTGAAATAGTCGAGCTAAGTTCTCAAATTTGGTTTTTGATGGAATGCTGAGGATGCTAATCCACGGTGTAAGCTCGCTTTGGAGCCTCATGGGTATGGAGTGAGCTGCCTGGATGGGGTCGTCATCTCTTCCTATCTGGATATCGCGCATGCTTGAATGTCTGAAGAGTGGCATGAAGTCAAAGACGAATTTAGAAATTTAATTGAAGGGGGATGAAATTCAAGAGGAGAAAAAACGAGTAATAAAATTATAAATTTAAGTGGGGGGCAAATTAAAATAATTTAATAGAAAAATTTTGTAATTTTTTTCAAATCCAAAATGGGCGATTGCACCCCAGCACCCCTACATCCCCTAGATCCATCCTTGCATGAAGTGGGGCTTTTGATTTAGTTTTAATATGTATATTTATACTATTAAAGAGGGGAGGAATATATTTAGAATATGATTCTGATAATACTATATTATCCAACCCGATCATTGCATTTTAGCCGGTCTTGATTCGAAGCATAAATGACAGTATGAATGCGTGCCGACGGGCCATTTCTTAACCATGTTTATATCACAACCGAGGAAGGACAGCACATGGACAAGCATTTCAATGTGACGTGGGAACTGAGGGTATCATATGGAACATATGGATGTGGCAGATTCTTTCGATTCACTTCCCGACCTTCTTCACTACATTGGTCCGAAGATGACAAAATGCAGAACCAAGCATTTCTCTGATGTAATCTCAGATGACTTGGAAGGACCTAACATCAGGACAACCGATTTGCAGGTCCGGTCCTTTTGCTTACCTGATGGATGCTCTTGTTTAAATGGACGACAACTGCCAATACGTTTGACAGTGACAAAGTTCGTTATCTCTTCGGCGAATAAATTGGATTACTATAACATACATGGAAAGGTTTTCGATAATTCCTTCAAAAGAAAATGAACTGTGTGTGAATTTTATATTTGAGCAGCAGCTGGGATTGAAAGTCCAAAACACGCATACTGATTCAGAGCGCACATATACTCCAGAAAAATATCATACATCAAATGCTTCAGAGTGTTTCATTATCAAGTCACAGAGGCAGCAGCAGCAATTCACCAGTATGAGCGCTTCTCCACTTGAAGCTATCCACAATTCTCGGGCGTTTTTCTGCAGTAGCAGTAGCAAGCTGAAGAACAGAAACGTGAACCTCGGATTTTGGTTAAAGTGAGATCAATTGGTGACAAATCACGACTTTCATACACTTAAAACTGATTGATTCACATAAAACCAAAGATAAGTCAAGGATGTAATGAGGCAACTCCTTTCTTTCTTAAATTGGAATTTATCAACGTATAAATACGAATCCAGTGAACATAAGCTAATTGAACCGCTTCAAATCATAAGTCTAGGATGTAATGAGGCAGCCATAAGGGCCATGTGTGGGGGCTAATGGCTTTTATAGAAAATTCGTGATGATTGTCGTTGCCATAACAATTGGGGAAATCGTACCGTACCTGGCCATTTGTCTTGTGGAAAATAATTGCAAATATAAACCACAGGTCATTTGTTGATCATTGTAGAAAAGAATTACTGGAAACAACACTAAACATAACGACTACTTCTGCAGTCAATGTCCAAAGAAAGAACATGGTCCGAGCAAATAAATGATGCCTATGCTTCCAAAAGTCGGGAAGATTTCTTCGACGCACTCATCCTTGACATGGAGAGAGCATTCACATGCAAAAGGGAAAAAAAAAAAAACACATATATACAGAGAGCAAGCATTTGTAAATGATCCCGGTGGGGGGCTTTTCCATGACATTGTGCCGAATGTCTTGTGGTTGCATTGTGGAGTTACATTTACTGTCCTTTAGATGCTATCAACTTTGTCGAGGCCTATTCACACTTAAGCTTCGGACTGTCCGGGGCCTCTGCAAGGAAACCAGGTGCCAACTGCTGGGCAATCCGTAGACAGAGCGACATCAGTGAATGAACATCTTTGAGTCTACCAGTAGATTTCTGATAAGAGAAAAGCAAGCGTTAAACGAGACAGATCACTATGTATAAAATTAGATCCGTAGCAGAACTAATCCTTAAAAAGAAAATGTCAGTTCTATCCATCCACGGAGATGCAACCCATTGGGATCCACAACATGTGCTCAACTAGCTTATACAAGAGGAGAAGACACCCTTTGTTTCGGACGGGGGAACCGAACAGATCAACGATGAATTCATAATGAGCAGGTCATAAATCCTTTCTTCTTCTTTTTTTAATACATGCACGAAATTTACAAGAAAATGTATGCTAATTTTAGTCCTTCCTCCCTTGAATAAGAACATTGAGGATCTCAGTTTTAGTCTGATGTCAAATCCTTAGAGGCTCTGAATACCATCAGCCATCACAACCACCCAGAATGTCTGAGACTTCCAGCGGGTTCAGGTCCAACAGATCCGGCGACTTGCTGAGTCGATCACAATGGGAGACAGTCAAACTTCTTAGAGACGTTAGCTCCTGTAGCCCCTCCAGATGTTCCAGTGCTCTACAGTTGGATACCTTCAGAATCTCCAATGCTTGTAAGTTAGAGAGGCCGGAGATCTGACTGATGGCAGAGTTATCAAGGTGTAGTTCCACCAAAGCCTTCAGTTTGGACAGATCCGGAAACTCGCTGAGGTGATCACAATGAGAGACAGTCAAACTTCTTAGAGACGTTAGCTCCTGGAGCCCCTTCAGATGTTCCATTCTGCAGTGGGATAACTTCAGTATTACCAAAGCTTCTAGCTCATGGAGGTCGAGGATTTCAATGATGGCAGAGTGATCCAAGTATAATTCCTCCAAAGCTTTCAACCCGTGGACGCACGCAGACTTCAGAGACCAACAGTATTGAAACGTTAGACTTACCAATGTTGGAGGAAATGCAGGAACGTATTGTAGGTTCACACAGGACAAGACAACTTTCTTGAGTGAATGACGAAGCCGGGAAGAGATGGGAAAGTAGATCTTAGTGACCCATGGAAGGCGAAATTCTACAATCCTCACTTTCGGACAGCCAATCAGTGAAAATCCATTGAAAAAGTTACGTTCTTGCGTTGGTAGCCCACCATCTGGCCAAAACGTAGGTTCCCTAGAATCCGTTTCTCGGCAAATGAGTTTCTCAGTATCAGTATCTGCCAAAAGCACTTCTTTCAAATTATCCAACCAGAAGAGCCTTGGTCTTTCCATTCCTTTACAAGTATACCGCAAACTAGTTATGCTAGAGGGAAGAACTGGCAATTTCCTGAGCATGTTGCACTGAAGTAAGTCGAGGGTCTCGAGGCGCGGCAGGGCACGGAAGTTTTCTGGTAACTCAGAAATACGAGAAAATCCCAGTCTCAATGTTTTCAAAGACATAAGGCTCCCAAATGCAACATTATCTGAATCAGAGGGAATGAACTTTGTCAAATTCCTGCAGTATGAGGCGTGGATCTCCTCTAGTCTTTCAAGCCTGACAATCGTTGAAGGAAATTCCTCGATGAAACAAGACTCCAATTTAAGCACTCTCAGGCTACTAAGGTTTCCAATTGAATCAGGCAACTCTGAGATGCCCGTTTTAGAAACATCCAACTCACATAATGGAAATCCCAGTTCTCCGAAGGTACTTGGTAGTTCTCCTAACAAGCGACAATTCCTTAATGACAACTTCTGAAGGTTTACCAGCTCTTTTATTGAACTTGGAATTTGGGTTATTCTTGCATGATCCAAAGAGAGCACTAAAAGGGATCTTAGATAACAAATTGAACTGGGCAGTCGATCGAGTGAAAGACAGCCAGAAGCACTGAGAGTTTGGAGTGTCTCAATATGACCAATTGACGGAGAAATTTCTTGCACAGAAGTTCCATCTATTAACAGCTCCTTCAGTGCCTTCATGAAGCCCAATTCTTTAGGTAAGTTGCTAAGTTCAGTGCAGAAGTTCAAATTCAGTGAAACTAAGTTCTGTAGATGGCGAATCGATGGATCTATCTTAACCAAATGGCAGCATTGCTCAAGAATCAGTACCTCCAAGGCTGGGAAACCAGAGAAGTTTGGAGTCGTGATTAAATGGTTACAGCCTGTAAGGTTCAAAACTCTCAACGTTTCCACCATCTGTTGCAAGAGATAATTAGGCAAAATCAAAATTTTTATCCTTTTGGAATGGACGAACAGACAAAGTTAAAGATATCCATATAAAAGAAAAGGAGGCTACAGCCATGTATGTTACACCACCTTGATTTGCCCCCAGCCCTCCCAGCTTTCAGTGATGTTGCTCCATGAAACGTCCAGTATAACTAAACTCTTCGGAAATAATATAGCTTCTTGGCAATTTTGAGGGCACCCATGCAACTGGAGCCACCTCAAATCTGGAAAAGCATCATATCTATTGATGCTTCCATATTCCACAATGAGAAACCTTATGCCTGTCATCCCTTGGGTATTCATATCTTCGTATGGTGATAGATCATCACATCGAGGAATGGGAGCTCCAACTTTCTCCTTTCCCTATCATGAGAAATTAATGATTTTGAGAAGAAAATCAGTGAAAGTCTCCTTGCAAATAAAGGATGTTCCATGACACAACAGAAGAATATCAACAAGAAATTCAGTGTATCAATAAATTGCTCCTATAGATTGTTCAAAGGATATGAATAACCTATAAACGATGGACTGTGTGTCATTTGCATAAATTACAAGGAATATTGGCTGAACTTACCTAACACTACTTGTTTGTTAAAATTGGATCAAAATTACAGGCAACATCAAGCAATAGCTTGTTGGCCAAAGGTTTACCTTCACGCCCTCAAACATGCCGTAGTCTCTCCATGTTGTCTGAGGTTTAATTTCCATCGGGAAATCTGTGTCACCACATTGACATGCAAGTAGTTGTCTTCCTAGCTCCCGTAGTTCATCATGCATCCACAACTCATTGTCATCTCCAATTTTTACAAGGGACAATAAATGCCGGTATTCACTTCCTCCAGATAAATGAGATGTGCTGAACTCATGCCACATGTATGATGCAATCCGCAGATCCTCTCCATTGACTGAACATGCTATATCAAGAAACATCTGTTTTTGCGGGGCATCCAAGGCTTCATAACTTATCATCAGCTTTTCTTGCACTCCCTTATAATGTATAAGCTTTAACTTTTGAAGTGTCTCTGTCCATACTGCAACTCCTTTACCAAATAAAACTGATCCAATAACTTCAACAACGAGAGGGAGTCCTCCTACAACAGATACAATTTCAGCGGCAAGTTCGTTAAAAGGAGGGAAATCTGCATCTGTATAACTGGAGAAAAGCAGCTGAACTTCCCATCGACACAGCTCTGGAACTTCGAAAGTCTGATCAACTCTTGGAAGATGTTTTTCATATCTCGAGGTGACGATTATCCTGCTTCCGGGACCAAATGTATCGAGCTCTCCTATGAGTTCTGTGAGATTAAACCTTCTGTCCACGTCATCAAGAACTATTAGCACTTTCATATTGCAAAATACTTCTCTCATATAGCTAACTCCTTCATCAACAGAAGTAATCTCGTCACACTCTCTCATTAATATGCCAGAGATCAATTTTGTCTGCAAATTCTGACAGCAGTTCTTCATTCGTTTGGTTGTCTGCCGGATATCTGGAAGAAAGCAACAGCCTTCAAAGCAAGCTGAGAGACGATTATAGACGACTTTTGCAAGAGTAGTCTTTCCAATACCACCCATCCCATGTATACCAACTACCCTTTTGTCATTAACTTCGGCATTTAAGAGATTCATGATCTGTTCTACTTTTCGATCAATTCCAACAAAATATGGACCTTCTTGTGGAAATTTTGGATGTATTATACTTGCAACTTCTTGAGCAATCAAGTGCACAATTTCTTCAGAGCTGCAAAAGCACGAAGAACTGTCAGGAGGAGCGTATCAGGGGAGATTAAGGAAGAGGAGATTATATCAAGCACTCGAGAGAGACTGAAGTTCATTGATAGTGGCTAACAAGAGTGCAGGGTACAGAGTAAAAGTGAACCATGGAGGACAAGAAGGGGGAAAATACCAGGGATCGGTGACAACCCATCCACTCATCTTTGCAACCTCTTTAAGAGCTTCAATGCAAGCCTCACGAATCGGTGGCTCCAAGCAACATTTCTCGATTATTGTTGTGGCTCTTTTGAATGTATCAGAGGGTTTGAGGCCATGAAATATGGGTAAAATCACATTGTCAGGTTTTAGCTTCCAGGCATTCAACAAGTATCGAAGCTCAGTCAGGCAATCCGGTGTTGACAGATAATCCTCACATATCACGGGAATGTAAATGGGTTGATAGATTTCTTCCACCGAAGCAATGAGTCCGTCATGTCCGTAGTTGATGATTCCGGCTGTCTCCAATGTCAGACTGAGATATGAGGCCAGATCTTTAGATGACTGGCGCTCAGCATAGCTAAAGACCACCTCATTACTTCCACGTATAAATGGAGTTGACCGGGGCTTCTTAGTCTTATGAGATTGTTCTTTGTCCACATCAAATGTTGCATGATCCCATATAGGGTCACTCGGGGTCTTTCCCCCCATGGATAACTCATCTGTTAACTGGCTCTTCTCAGTCTTATGAGATTGTTCTTCGTCCACATCAGATGTTGCATCAGCCCATATAGAGTCACTCGAGCTCTTTCCCTCCATGGATAACATCTCTGTTAAACAAATTCTAAGATCGATCGATTGGAAGCGAGCAATCAGCAAGAATATGATCTGATAAAAGATAGTAAGAGTTGACTCTGGAAAGGATAGATCAATCAACCTGAGGAATTAGGAAAAGCACAATGTACCTACAGAAAGCAGTGGCGGCACAGCAGATTCTTCAGATTACTCAGCTGACCTGGAAGACAAACAATTGGAGCAAGAGGAAGAAGACCCCCTCGAATACATGAGTTTATGAATAAACTATCAATATAAAAATATGAATAGTATTCTAAATAATTTAAACTAGTTGAAGACTCTCGCGTTGCACGGGCTCAATTGAATTTTTTTTTATTGCAACTAATTTAAATAATTTTACACGTTATGCATAAATATAATTTCGTTAAAAACGAATGAATTATGTTAAGGATATCAACAAATTACAGAAAATCATTCATATCTACTAGCAAAAACGATATCTTTACTTGAATATTAACTGGACGATACTTCGATGGGAGTGTAATTATCTTGAGATTATTAATTGTGTATAAGCTTCTTCTAAAAGTAATGTCTGAAATAGATCAATCCGAGACTTTATTATACTTACATGCATCAATGAATCCTAATTTCACTAGAAATAATAAATTAGTAAAAAATTAATTTTGATTAATAAAATAATATACTTGGTTAAACATGTAAAGCATACCTCTTTATCAAGGAAAATCATATCAAAATTGATAATTTTGTTACTTCTTTCGGTCCCAATTCTTTTAATATTTGATAAACCATTATATCACCTCACAATCTATTAAGGTATAGATTAATAAAGAAAAATTTTCATGTAATAAATGCACCAAACAAACTAACATCCAAATAACACCCTAAAAAAATTACTTTTACAGAAAAAAAAACATGAATATGATGATCATGGATTTGGAGAAAACCTGACGAAACCAAATGAAGTCTTGCAAATCGACTAAATTGATGTGAGATATCGGTGGTAGTATATCGAATAAACATGCACATTATATATAGTGTAAACATCATACAGATTAATATGAAAATTTCCTATCGAATATGAAAGTTTCAATATAATAAAATTTTTATCTCAAGAAATAATAGTCTAAGTTCTACTATACGATATACACGACATATATATAATCGATAATATTAGTCTAAGTCTCAATATATGGTATATACTGCAAATATATATTTCTAAAATAAAGAAAATATAATCTATATATTCTAATATATATTAGATAAGAAAATATTATGAATATTTAATGTTAGATTAGTAAATATAAATAAACAAACAATATTATATAAACAATATAAATATAAATAATATATTTGATTGAATAAACAAACAATGTTATATAAACGAGAATTTGATGGTGGTTAATATTATAAGAATATATTTGTCCATAATATAAAGAGCAACTCTATAAATATTATAAATCCTCCTTTATATTGGTTTCCAGCTCGATATTTTGCCACAATATATATGAGCGGTAATCCGATTGCTATAATATAAAAAAATTCCTGAATAGCAGCTATATAGTATATATTTTGCTAGGCTATCTACAAATAATATATATTATACTGCATAATTAATGATAAGAAATATTCTTAATAAATAAGTGATAATGTGACAAAGCGAGAGAGTTTTATTTTTATTTTTGATAATGTGGTGACATTAGAATTCGATTTGGACCTTATTTTCATATATATATATATATATATATATACAAATTTTGAATGGATATAATTAGAATAATACTATTTAGTAGACGAGAGAAAAGATGATAATATATAGGGGAGAGTGACAGCAGACAAGAGAACCTAGTGGTTAGTCATTTTATGTGATTCTATTGTTTTAACCATGATCTAGTGGCTAAAATAGATTTATTTGCAACTAGTATGCGTATTTTTGGAAGGTGAAAGTGACACCAAGAGCCATCATTTGACTTTTTATAATTGTATGGATATCTTTAAAAATAATTAAAAAATAATTGAAAAAAGATGAAATCACGGGACACCCCCGTCTAGTCATGGTCGCTCATCCCCGACCCATGTGGCCGACCATAAGATAATCAATGCTGCCGATAGCCTCAAAGACTACCGGTGGCCTTTTGAGGATAACAGAGATATCGATGGCATCGTAGCCATCGATATCAATTGGTCCCTGAAAGATACAACTCGGTATCAATTGGTCCCTGAAAGACATTTCCTATTACAATTTAGTCCCACCGTTTGAAACGTTTGTACTATTTGATCCTTCCGTTCATGTTTTTTAACAGATCCCTCGCGTTAAGTGATGACATGGTTCGTTTTTTGCTGAGTTGGGTCGTTAAATGACACGCTGGACTTAAAGACAGGCAAAACCTACGAAATAATCCGTCAGAGCCCCTTTCCCCAGATTCAGAAAAATCTCAAAAAGAGATTGAAACCCTAATAGAGCTGCGCCTTCAACCCAACTGGAATTCCAACCTTAACAAAAATGGGAGGAGAAGGGAGCCATTTGAGTGGAAGTTATCCATACTAATTTCTTAATGGTTCAGATATTGGTAACCATAAACAAAGACAAAATCAAGACAGAGACCATAAAAAAAGACAAAACCGAGACCTCTGTCACCGTAATGCGGACAAATGGAACCTCTACATTATTAAAAAAAAAAATTCACATTTACACATACTACTGCAGACAAAGACAAGTCTTCTTGCCGACAAAATCGAGAATTCGAGGACCACCTTCAACAAACACAAAGCCTCATTCACTTTCCTCCAGACCAGTTAAAGCGTAGTAGTGACCTGGCGTTGAATCCCAGATGCCCCACAAAGCTGTAAGCTTTCCACGACCCGGATGCTCCCACAGAGAGAATCACCACTGTTGCTTCTCGAGATGAAACGAGCCACAGTAACCGATGCAACTCCTCGGAATCACATCGACGACAACCAAAGAAGCATATTCGAGTGCAGATTCGAGTCAGACTTGGACGAATCTGATGGTGGAATTAGGGCTTGGAAACGAGGGGCTAGCGATTTGTTTTGGGGAGTCGATTTCTCTCCTCTTCCGGCCTTTGGCCGTTTAAGTCATTTACTAGGGATTTTGGGACTTTTTGACTTTTTTTTTTTAATTAGGTCTTGGATGGCCAGCGTGTCATTTAACGACCCAACTCAGCAAAAAACGAACCATGTCATCACTTAACGCGAGGGACTTGTTAAAAACATGATTGGAATGACCAAATTGTACTAACGTTTCAAACAGCGGGACTAAATTGTATAGGAAATGTCTTTCAGTGATCAATTGATATGAAGTTGTATCTTCCGGGGACCAAATTGTCAGTTTTGTGTTTATATTAGTAATAGAATATGGGCCTTTGCCTGGACCAAATCTTAATAAAACCCCCGGTTTTCTCGTGGGTTGGGGAAGTCGTTCCTTTGACAGCTAACCTTCTCAAACCTCGAGGGGAGAAGGATTATTTTAAGAGTTAACGGTCGCAGTCTTTCTCGAATTTTCTATTTGTCGCCACAGTTGCCCGTGAAATAGTTTTGCCACCACATTAGTCTAGACTTTGGCTTCCATCTACCATTTCCGCCCCACCACCAACTTCTTTTGCAGAAATCTAACGTGATGTGCCTACTTGGATTTAACAGGCCAAAAATAATATTTGTTTAATCAAATTTGTTCAAGTCCTTGTGACACTTGTATTTTTAGTTGGAGATAGGTCCAATCTCTTTTAAATTATTGGATTTGTATTCAAAATTTTGATATGTGTGAGACCTGGCATTTTGAATATACAAATATTTACACACACATACATAACCTTATATTAAGACTCAATTTATTTTAGGCATATATGGGCTTATTAAATTAGTTTGGGCCAAACCCACCAAGCCCGCCTAATTATTTCTCCAAAATCTTCTCCAACGCCTACTATTCCTTTCCTTCATATTTGTTCTCTTCCTTTTCTTTTTATCTTGTTGGTTGGAACAAAAACTACATAACATATGGGTAGAAGAGGAGGAAGTCGGCGGAACTTCCAGAGGCAGTGGCAAGAAGCTTTGTGCATGTCTACGAAAACCCGACTCCACGGTCATCTTTTTCCCTCCGATCTCTTTTTCTGGGTACGTGATATTTCTCTGTTCTTCTTTTTCTCCATCTCTGGTCACAACAAATCAACCGAGAGCAAAGACGAGAAAAATCAGATTGTAATTGCAGATAAAAAAAAAATCCCTATGTTTTATTCTTGTTTCTGATTAATTACTAGAATCCCTTGTTTTCCTCTTGTTTTCGGTTAATGGGGTGTAGATTCAGGCTAAAGAATATTTGTAATTGATTGCATTTTTGTTGAGGTGAATTTAGATGACGAGATATTAAAAATGAGGAAAGAGATAGATAGAGAGAGAGAGAGAGAGAGAGAGACAGAGACAGTCAGAGAGACAGAGAGCACGGGAGAGATAGAGCGTTGCTGTTAGCGTGATAGAGGCAGATTAGTTTCACTCAAATAGGATTATATGCATGTGTCGGGTATGTAGCTATTTCAACTTCTTCATGTATTTGATTTTGATTCCTAGAATTCAGATTCGAATTATGGATTGAATTACATGCCCACTTTTTGTTCGATTTAAGAAGAATTAGATTGGTTTTGATGATAGGAAGTAGTGTGGGAAAAATAGCTGAGTTGCAGAATGATTCTTGGATCGATTTAGGGAGGTTTTGCTTAATTTCGATTACCCACTGCTGTGTTTAAGTTTGTGAGTGAGCTGTGTGGTGATTCCTTGACCAGTTTAAGGAGGTTTTGTTTGTCTACGACGATAGGAGACGTGCTTAGAATGCTATAGGGTTTTACAAAACCGAATTTGGTTGAGTTGTTGGAAAGATATCGTGTTCTAAAACCAGCTGTAGAAATGATCAGTAGAGGATTTCGAACTAGTTTTTTGACCTGTTTTCTCCATATTTTTCACTTCCATCTGATTCTAAACTGAAGCTTGTTGTTTGAGGTTTCCAAAGACACCTAGAACGCAGAAATTCGAGTCCTGTAGAGATAGAAATACTCTCCCAAAGTTGGTCCGATAGGCTGTCTGGTGCTGCTTTTGCTTGTGACGTCCAACAACTTCGGGAGGCTTGTCTGACACGCCCCGACCTCTATTTTTATTGATTTTTACGCCTAATAATTCATATTTCAATTTCCTATTTTCAGTAATTTTATGTGATTTTTCTGAAAATATAAGTATTCGACGTATTTTTGGAAATAAGTGGAAATTGTTCGGTTTTTGGGTCTCGGGAGAGCTGAAACGTATCCTCGGATTTTCTGTTTTCATTTTCAGATAACTTAAAAGACAACTTACATACTGAAATGCATGTGCTTGGTATCGATTAAGTCGGTTTTATAAGATTTGATTATCTGCATCTTTGAGAGGGAGTTTGGTTTTTGTACGATTTGATTAAGCTAATTATGATAGAGATTATGATATAGGATGTAATTCTTTACGATAATGAGTGCTAATCGATGTGGTGATCCTAGTGTGAACTAGAGAACTGCTTATGTGCTTATGGGTTGTGAATTGGTGAGCTTATGCTGGTTTTGTTCGGGAATAAATGTACTGCTAAAGAGTATGATTAGTTACTTGATGGTATGATATATGCTTATAAATTGGTTTCTTGTTAAAATTATTATATAGGGATGGAGTATAGCAAAGTCATGCATCTCCAAGACTTGAATTTGGTAATTTATTTTTGGGAGTTATCGGTGAGTACTTTTATTCCATTGTGAAATGATATATATATATATATATATGTTACGTGAGTAATCTATTCCCTTGTGAAATGATGTATTATAGTTATATAAATTATTTAGAAAGAATATTGTGATAGTTAGAGATTAAGAAATTGGTCTTGCTATGTTGTATG
Organism: Punica granatum; assembly: GCF_007655135.1. NCBI lineage: Eukaryota > Viridiplantae > Streptophyta > Magnoliopsida > Myrtales > Lythraceae > Punica > Punica granatum. The sequence goes on from NC_045129.1 coordinate 7,523,387, forward strand.
AATTGATTTGAGAGATATTGCCATTTTATGTTTTATTTTGATTTGAGATATGCAGTGTGATTGTGTATGCTGATTGTGTGTGAGATATGTGGTGATAACATGCTGCCATTGTAATGTGATTGGGTATGATGATATATGTGATCAGATGGCATGGTTGCAGTTGATTGTACTTGTGATTGTTGTTTGAATATAACCATGGGACCGCTGATCCGGTGGGATATAAAAAGAGACGCATAAACCGCTGATTCGGCAGGATACAAAAAGGGATACCTAGATCGCTGATCCGGCGGGATACAAAAATGGACGCCTAGATCGCTGATCCGGCGGGATATAAAATGGACGCCTAGACTCTTACTGCCAGAGGATAATGGTAGCCCCCGCTTATGAGATATGGATATTAGGAGTTGAGTATGATATAAATGAGATGTGCGGGGTCACGGTACCGTCATAACTCTGTTGCAAGGAAATGCAACCCTATGGCTATATGATTGGTTGTGTTGTATATTGTTTTTCTGGTATGATTGTTGGAGATGTGATGATTGTTATGATTGCTGGAGATGTGATGATTGTTGAGACTATTTAAGGATGTTCTGCGAAAGCCGTATGGCTGCTAGAGTTTGATATGTCAGGTGGTTGTGTTGTGAAGTGGAATGCTAATGAATGAATATTTGATATTTATGTGCTATTGGATATTAGCGAAATGGTTGGAAGAGTTGTGTGTATTTGTTAGTAGGAATTAAATTTAGTTACTATATTGAATAAAATTATTTTTTTGTATATGTATAAAATATACCGTATATGTGTGTGAGTGAGCGAATAGTTGGATTAGATGTGATTGTACTGTTTATTTGAATATTCGGTTGTTAGCAGTTAAATATTTATTTAATAAATAATTCATTTTGTTTTGGAATATAGTACTCACTGAGATGCAGTTCACACCATGCATATATTTTTTCCAGATAAACTTCTAGCTGCGCGGAAGAACTACTTTTTGATATCGGGGATCAGCTCGAAGAACTAGGTAGGGACCTTAGTTATTTGATAAGTATTCTTTTTGCATAGAATGTATTTGAATCTGTTACTACCTGAAACTTTTGTGTAGTTGGTTTAGTGATGGGATTGAAGAGAAAATACTCTCTTTTGAGATGCATATACATATTAGAGCTTGCTGGATTGGATATATATATATATATATATCTAGGCCTTATGGAAAGTAGGTTTTGATGTAAGTAGTTTGTGTGATAATGGATATCGACGAAATTTAGGGTCGAAATTTCGGGTCATGACAATATGGAACAAATCACTCTCCATACCCGTCCTCACATGACAACTGGTGACTTTGATACTTCACCTACAAGTGTCAGCACGAAAGTCCAATCCGAGCTTAGATTGAAATATTAAATAGAAATTTTAGCTCAAATTTTTGGATTTGAGATATGTCAAATTGTTGATAAACTCTTGGATTTCTATTCAAAATTTCGATGTGCCACAAATCACTCTCAACACTCACCCTCGTATGACAATATGTGACTTTTACGTTTCACATACATGTGTCACACTTTACTTACATGTGCCGCATGGGTTTGAACAAAACTCATCCAAGATGACATCGTTTTGGTTTTCTTCTCTATTTTTTTTTAAAATTTAATAGGGCAAACCGGTTGGGTGACGTGACACTTCTACATTGCGTTATTTGTCAACTTGTCATTGGTGGGTACTCCAATAACCATTCAGCCCGAGGTAGCCTTTGTCTTACGTGGCATCTTTCGGCGCATTTATCAGAAATTTGTGTATGGATATAACTTCTCTCTTTCATATGTTTTCATTTTTTTTTTCACGAGAGAAGCATGCGAGTTTAATTGGGGACCAAAAATAAATATCAGAGGGCACAAGAAAGTTTTCTCGTGAAAATTAAACCATAATCTCTAATTAAATTCAGGGATGAGTAAGTGTACGTGTAGCTGAAGCCCCTTTCTCATTCTATGTGGTTTTAGCCCATAAACACCTAAGTCAATCGATCATTATAATTTCTTAAGTAATTTGATGTGATGATTACTTTTTAATCCGGTAAGTTTAGTTTTCGAGCCACGTACATGATCATAATTGTATACTCCCTCTCCGTATATGATAGATGATAGTGTCTCATTTGGTACGCCAAAATGAATGAAAATCTATTATTTTACTTCATTTTCTTATATGGAGATACTTGTATGAGTTAGAAAAAACATTCTATTTGAAGGAGAATTTCTTTACAATATGATGCAACGTTCATTATTAAAAGAAAATAACATAAGGAATGTTCATTCCATCACTTCTACTATTTTTTTTGAAGAGTGTTAATATCTTCATTCAATAAAAAAATATACTTACACTGTATATTTCAACTAAATTTTACATGTATTATATATTATCTTTTAGTTTTATATATCTAAACATATAATATATACAATGATATCATGAAAAATAAATTCATCTAGTTAAATTTAATCATTCATATTCTCTAATTCAGTCTAAAAATTATTATTTTTCTCTCAATATAATTATATTGATTATACAAGAATTCATTCCATTCCGATATAATTAGATTAGTCACATGGACTCGTCCGGCCACATGAGCCTTTCCATGTGAAAGAGATCCCGTTGACTTTACAAAGAAGAAAACGCGGAGATCACTGCAAAGGATTTAGACGCACTGGTGGGAGTCCAAAATTCAACAATGGATGTCTCTGGCTGCTCTTCAAAGATCTTCGATGTCTTCTTAAAGGGCCTGATGGTCGTAAAAGCATCACCGACTGCCTCTACCACGGCCTCAAAGGTGCTGGCGTCTCGGTCTTCAGAGATGAAGAGGAGCTTCCTGTGGGAGAACCCATCCATCCCAAGCTTGTGCAAGCCATCCAGCAATCGAAAATATCCATGCCTATCTTTTCCAGAGACTACGCGCCCGGCAAGAGTTGCCCCACAATATATGAATACATGAATTTATTATTGAATTAAATGAAATTAATGCATTTTATTATATTATTTTTTATTATAAAATCAATGAAAGATAGAAGAAAGAATTGATCAAATCGGTTAAAATCAGAAATCACAATAATAAAAATATCTAACACATTAATAACACTCACTTCTTCCTTTCATTTTCCACCATTTTTATAAATAAAGATGCAAGATATGATTTTATGAAAAATAAATATGCATACGAGTATTAAAATGATATTTCACTCCAGCTTTGTAGAGAGTAACATGTTTTGGCTAATTATATATATGGTTATATGTTAATTTTACTCTTTTGAAGCATGTGAAAAGAAATCAAATGAAGGGATAAATAAGGGAAAAAAATAAAACTTTATAGGAAAATATTGAAAATAAGAAAAGAATGGCAAAAGTGAAAAAATAGAGAAAGGAGCACGGTCCCAATTCTCGTTCAATGGACCTCAAACAATAGTTTTAGTATTATAAGAAGATATAATACTAAGGGTTAGACTCGCTGAACCGCTTGAGCCTCTTTCATCCGAAAGAAATTTCCCGTTGACTTCACACAGTAGAAAGCTTGGAGATCACTGGAAAAGATTTAGACGCACTGGTGGGAGCCCAAAATTTAACGATGGATGTCTCTAGCTGCTCTTCAAAGATCTACGATGTCTTCTTGAGCTTCAGAGGGCCTGATGTTCGTAAAAGCTTTGCCGACTGCCTCTACCACGGCCTCGAGGATGCTGGGATCTTGGTCTTCAGAGATGACGAGGAGCTTCCTGTGGGAGAACCCATCCATCTCAAGCTTGTGCAAGCCATCCAGCAATCGAGAATATCCATGCCTATCTTTTCCAGTGACTACGCGTCCAGCAAGAGTTGCCTCATGGAGGTGCAGCAAATGCTGGAGTGCCAAGTGATGGGCGATCACTTAATCCTGCCCATTTTCTTCGACATCGGGCCCTCCGTCGTGAAGGACCAAATCGGTACTTTCAGAAACTCATTCATAAAGCACGAGAGGAATGGAGTGGACCCTGAGACGATCAACATGTGGAAGGACGCTCTTGAAAAGATTGGACACCTTAAGGGTTGGGATTTGCAAAACTTCGAGAATGGGTAAGTTCGATTTAGCCACTGCTTCTATTTCTATCTTCTACTTTTCCTTCTTTAATTACTTGGTGAAAGGTTTACTTCTTTCTTTATTTTTCGTGATCGGCAGGGAGTCTTACCTCTACCAGATGATGATTGCGTTTTATTTATTTATTTGCTGGAAACCAGATGATTGTGTTTGAGGCTGTTTGATCATTTTTTTTCCCAATGTTGTGTTGATAACTCGGTAACTTTGTAGCTTTTTTCCATGTGTACCTGATATCCGGAAGGCCGACGGGTCCCAATTAATCTAGTTCGAGCTGTATAATTAAATAGTAAAATTTTTACAATTCTTAAGGGCAGACCCGTTTTAATTTTTGGGAATCTTGAATATATTAGTTAACCAATTGTATATTAAATTTTAATTAAATAACTAATCAAAATATTATTTTGGGGCCACATTTTATGTTTTTCCATATTGTTTAATTTGAGTGCGGTTGCTTAAAATACTTGGCCAAATATATGTATCATATGCATTTTAAAATTTGTGTTTATTTATATATATTTAGTTTTTTTTTATAAAAAATAAGAAACTTCCCATGAAGACATAATTAATACATACACATCAGTTTCTTTGCTTCTTGTGCGCTTTTCCTTTTCCCAGTTTTATGTTTCCGTAAAAAAATTTCCGTCTCATCTTCTTCAAGTCATTGAGATCATACCCACTACACTTTACAAGAATTAACATTGAGCTCGTATCCACTAACTTTTACGTGTATTAAGAATTTTTTTTATTTCTAATTAACATTATTTTCAATCAATAATTGATTTGGTTGTTACTATTCTCAATTGTCTTTGTGCTAATTTGTCTTGTCAAATGTCAATATAAGAGATATGAGTTAAATTTAATTATACCAGTACCGCAACATCCGCTCAATCAATAAGGACACCCGTGCATGTACAGGCAACCTGCCTAGTTCTATATATATTCTACTATATATAATAGATCGAAATCATTTCGATCATTCAATTTATTAGTTTCATTCTTTCACTTACTATCTTCATTGGTCATTTACTTGGTAGGTATCATAGCATAGCTATACAGCGTATAATTTCAGAAGCTCGTCGGATATTGAAGAAGGCTGAACTGAGATTGCCAGAGAATCTAGTTGGGCTTGACCATCACGTAGAAGAGGTAATGAGAAGACTTGATGTTGCTTCTAATGATGTACGAATCATTGTCATTCATGGGATTGGAGGGGTTGGCAAGACAACGCTTGCAAAGGCTGTTTACAACGAACTGTGCCATCAGTTCGACGCTTGCAGTCACGTCGACGACATTCGGGAAGCATCGAAAGAAATAAGTGGACTTCGGCGATTGCAAAAGCAATTAGTTTCCAAGCTCCTAAATAAGAAATTACCCAAGTTCGATTCTCTGGATGACGGCGTTCATTTCATGAGACTTAAGTTTTCCAGTAAAAAGGTTCTCATTCTCCTTGATGATTTGGACGACCGCAAACAACTAGAATCTCTGGGGAAGCCGAATCTGTATGGTCCAGGAAGCAGGATAATTGTGACAACAAGGAAAGGCGACATTCTTAAAGCTGTCGAGAATTATGAAGTTGAATGCATGAATGGTGGTCAAGCTCTTCAACTTTTCTGCAAGCATGCATTTCATATGGAAACCCCTCAAGTGGGCTATTACAATCTCTCCTGCGAAATCGTTTCAGCTGTTAAAGCGCTTCCTTTAGCTCTTGAGGTTATAGGATGTCGTTTATTTACTAAAGCAATGGATATTTGGGAAGGCACACTTGAGAAATTGAAACTAATACCTGATGCAGAAGTCAAGGAGAAGTTGATGATAAGCTATGAATCCCTAGATGAGAGCGAAAGGGAGGTATTCCTTGACATAGCTTGTTTTTTCATTGGAAAGGATCAGAGAATCGCACGCTATATGTGGGACAAACATAAATCTATTGCAATTGAGACGCTGATTTCCAGATCTTTGGCGAAAATTGGAGACAATGGTGTGCTCTGGATGCATGATTTGCTAAGAGATCTTGGCCGTGAAATTGTTCGAAATGAGAGTCCTGATGAACCCGGAAAACGCAGTAGGCTATGGAATCATGAAGACGCTATCTCCACGCTGCAAAATAGAGAGGTAAACTTTGTGTACCATATTACAACTTTCTCAAGTAGATTGTGAGCACCTCTGAAGAACCTTTTTTGCCGGTGAAAAACATTTTTATTGTTGAGTTCTGCGGTGAAAATATCTTGAATGATTCACCATTGATAGTTCTATTTCTTTCATTGGCAGGGAACTCGAAATGTCATTGGACTTGGTCTGGCATTTAATGATGAATCCAAGAGTTTGAGTCCAGGAGACTTTAATCCTCTATCAAACTTAAGGTTTCTCAAATTGGACCAAGCAAATATTCAAGGGGATTTCCGGAACTGTCTCCCAACTTTAAGGTGGCTTGATTGGGCAGGTTGCTCTAAAATGGCTGATCTTCTTAACTTGCATCTTGATGATGTGGTCATCCTAGATCTGTCGTACAGTCAAATTACTAGAGACACATACAGTTGGACCGAAATCATGAAGGTATGATTTGTTTCTTCTAATCTGATCTGGGATTGGGACTAACACGATACAAATCCCTTGACAAATTCATTTTTCTCTCTTAATCTTTTGCAGTCAACTAGGAAACTGAAAGTTTTAGACCTCAAAGCCTGTGTGAATCTTTCCGGATGTCTTCAATTCCCCGCTCCAATGACCTTAAAAGTATTGAGTCTTGAAGATTGTCTCCGGTTGAGGCAAATTGATCCATCCATCCGCTATCTCAAGGAATTAGAGTCCTTAAATTTGAAGATGTGCTGTGAAGTTGCCAATTTGCCAAGTGAATTGAGTTTCATGACATGCTTAAAGGAGCTTCTAATTGATGGAACTTCTGTAAGTAAACTACATTTCTCAAAGGGGTCGATGAAGCAACTTGAAACTCTCAGCGCTCGTGGCTGTAAACGACTGGGTGAGATAACCGATTCGATCGGTGGTCTTAAATCTCTTTTGCATCTTGCTCTGGATGATGCGATTATTGAGAAACTGCCGAGATCAATTGGTGAACTAGCAAAACTTGAATCTCTTTCTCTGCGGAACTGTCAAAATCTTCTAGAGCTTCCTGACTCTGTTGGTGGTCTGGAATCGCTATCTGATATAGACCTGACGAACACGAGGATTGACGAATTACCTCTTTCCTTCAAGGATTTGGCAAAGTTGAAAGCGTTGAAGATGGAAGGCTGTTTCCTGCGGGAATTTCCTGATGCCATAGCCGACTTGCCAAACCTCAAAGAGGTAAATTTCTTGTTCTGTCGAAGTTTGACTGGGGAAATTTCTAATGGCATCGCCACAACTTTGAGAATCCTGAGACTTTCCCACACGAAAATTTGCGGTCTTCCAGCAACAGTTCGTGGACGACTTGCTAATCTCCAGATCCTAGACTTACGCGAATGCAAGAAGCTTCAGGCGCTACCGGATCTGCCTTCAAGTTTAGTTGCTCTGTATGCAGGATCTAATGAACTGAAAGTGGTTCCAAATCTCTCGGACTTGGTGAATTTGAAGGAGCTGCACTTGCGTCTTGATGCCACCGGTTACAGCTCTAGGCTTCCTCAGGACTTTGAATGGGTTTCGAGAATGCCAAAATTGGAGGCATTGGAGCTGTCCTTTCCTAACCACTTTGAGCTGCGGCTACCTGAAAATTTTGCAGGTCTTTCTCAGCTTAGGAAGCTTACTCTTATATATGTAGACTTGCAGCACCTTCCACAACTTCCTTCGAGGTTGTCAAGATTGTCCCTGCAAAATTGTAGGTCGTTGAGTAGTTCACCAGATCTATCTAACATGCATGGTCTGCTAGAGTTAGAACTTGAACATTGTGAGGTGGGGGAGATTCGTGGCCTCCATCATTTGGAAGCATTGCAAGTCTTGAGAGTATCCTATTGCACCGTGCAGACACTTGAGGCGCTTGAAGAGTTGCGACATCTGAGGGACTTGACTATATTTCACTGCAGTTCTCTGGCAAAATTACCGGATTTGTCCCACTTCGAGATGCTGCAGGAGAAGGATATCGAGTATTGGAATTGGTAGCATAAGCGGAAGCGCTATGACGTTTTCTTTTCTTCATGTAACTTCTGACATTTCTGTATGGATCTCCCAGCTATGATTGGTGTGTTAGACTACATGTATCTCATAGACATATGCTCCTCTTTTCTTTTTCCTCTATTGTTGGGATGACAAAAAGTCGACAGAGTCAAATATAATTTGTTCTTTAGGTGAAAATTTGACTCCACATAGGGCCTATAGAGTCCCATTTATAACCATTTTGATTGTTTGTTATTCATCCAAAATGGACAAGTGATATGCAATTGATATTTTGTTCCCTCAATCGGTCCATCTCTCCGCGAGGGGTTTTGGGTCTAACGATCGAGTATGGAATTTGAAATTTGTAACGTCAACTATAGAAACCCAAAAGATTTTAATTTTTCTCCAAAATTTCGAAGAAAATAGATAAATATGGAATAATGGAAAAACAAGAAGCGGATATTTCTACATGATGGCCCCGATGCGCGGTGCTTCTTCCTCTCTGCTCTTGGTTTCACTTTTAGAGTCTGACGTGATGAGCATTAATACATTTCTTACGACAATACTGTTCGAACTTCCATGTCATGCGCTTGTTTTGCTTAATTTTTATCTTTTTCACTTATATGTTTCGAACTCGAAGATTGTGCTGAAAATAATCAAACAACTGACAGCGCACATGTGGAAGATATTTTCTGGCACAATGACCTATAAAAATCTTCGAGGGAAAAAAAAACAATAGTAGTGCAAAGCAGAAATATAGATGTTGGATACAGGTTTTACTACACGATTAAAATTCGGAAAGTACTAAAATTTTATAGAATATGACCATTGAAATTGAAAGTATATATAATGAGTGAGATTTATTAGAATAATGAAAAAAACCAATTGCAAATAATATTAGCAATTATAATAATCCGCAATAGTGGTGGGGGTGACATGAAAGTTAATTTCCTATTCATAAATTAAAAAATCGTTTTTTTATATATAAAAGTTAAACCCCGTTCTGTCTATTAGTCTTTTTCTCCCTTTTCCATTAATCAATTGGAAGAGAATGTTTGGAACGTTTAGGGTCTCTTGACCTTTAACCCCGTGCTTGCTTTTGTCTGGAAAGTAGCTATTTTTTTCCATTTAAAGCCATTAAAACTCATGTGATAAAATAATAAATTAGTCTTTCTATGATTTTTTTTTTTGAAAATTTGGAGTGCCCAATGCATATATACAATTAAAGAAAAACGGATTCAAAAGAAGTTGAATTATCTAAATTATTCTTTTGGATAGTTCCATTCAACCGCATGTGATAGGATCCTAGGACAAGGAAGAGTTTAAATTTATAGGCGATCGCATCTCTAAGACAGAAGCTGCGGGAAGTGACTGAACGGATACAAAATGAGGCCAACAAAGCTAGATGTGAGGAAGAAAGTTTACAAGAACTAGACAGGGGAAAAACATAATTTCAAAGATTTTTTTTTTAAAAGAAACATCCCAAACAAGAGATCGACCTTGGCTAGTCGAGGATGACTTCGGTTGGGATCTCGAAGTCAAGTAAAAGCTTCAATAACGTCTCTCGGGAGGCTGCTTGAGCGGTAAAGTGTTTGAGCAAAGGATGACGTTGCCTTCAAGGCCTTGCAATTTGACGCATGCTATACCCTGCCATGAACCATTATAATTAATAATTAGCCTTCACCGCGGCATCCAAGTAAATTAAAAGTGAGATCGTCGTGCTAAGCTCTCAAATTTGGTTTGATGGAACGCTGAGGATGATGACAAGCAAATGGGGAGCAAACTAAAATAATTCAATGGAAAAATTTTGTAATTTTTTTCCGAATATAAGGAGGGCGATCACACCCCTGCACCCCTAGCTAGATCCGTCCTTGCATGAAGTGGAGCTGTTAGTTATCTTTCAATATGTAATTTATACTATTAAGGAAGGGAGGAATATATTCAGAATATGATTATGATAATACTATATTATCCAACCCGATCATCACATTTTAGTCGGTCTTGATTTGATGCATATGAGAGCATGAGCGTGTACTGATGGGCCATTTCTTAACCATGTTTATATCACAAACGAGAAGGGACAGCAGCACATGGACAAGCATTTCAATGTGACATGGGAACTGAGGGTATCGTATGGAACATATGGATGTGGCAGATTCTATAGTCTAGCTACCGATTCACTTCCCGACACGCTTCACTACACTGGTCCGAAGATGACAGAATGCAGAACCAAGCATTTCTCTGATGGAATCTCAGATGACTTGGATGGACCTAACATCAGCACAACCGTTTTGCAGGTCCAGTCCTTTTGATTACCCTGTGGATGCTCTTGTTTAAGTTGGACGACGAAATACGTTTGAAGGTGAAAAAGTTCGTTATCTCTTCTACAAATGAATTGGATTACTATAGACATACCGGAAAATGTTTCCAATAATTCTTTCAGAAGAAAAATGAATTGTTTGTGAATTTATATTTGAGCAATAGCTGGGAATCTAAAGTTCCAGCTATTTGAGCAACTGATACGGAGCATATATATACCCCGGAAAAGTACCAAACACCAACTGCTTCAGTAGTTCAGAGTTTCATTATCAAGTCACAGATTCATCAGCACGAGCTCATACACTTGAAGCTATCCACGGTCCTCGTTAGTTTATCTGCAGTAGCAGTAGTAGGCTGAAGAACAGAAACGTGAACCTCAGATTTTGGTCAAAAGTGAGATCAGTTGGTGTTGGAGTATTGTCTCAGTGCTGCTGAATTAATTTTATCTTTGTCGTTCTGCTTTATTAAGCAGTTGTGTTTATCTGCATTTAAGTTATTAGGTTGCATTATCTTTTACTGTTACTTTTAGTAGCTAATTTTAAGGTTTGTAGGACAGGTGTGCAGAAGCAGTTCTGCAGTTATCCTGTACGTGAGGACAGTTTCTGTACTCTCTCCTTTTATGTTTGTTTCTTGTACTCAAAACTCTGTTCTGCAGATTAGTGAATATACATTTTATTTATTCCTTCACCTCTCTCTATCTCTCTATCCTTGTGTGAGTGTGTGAGTGAGTTTGCTGCAGAAACAGTAAAATTACACAACAATGGTATCAGAGCTTCCTTGATCTTAAGGGACCTGTGTGGGCGAGAGACTTGTGAGGTTAATTGAGTGTTTTGGCTGCATCCGTTGAAGTTCAAGGCAAGATGGAGGCAAGTTCGAGTGGATTCTCTGCCATGGCACCACCTGTGTTCGATGGGGAGAATTATCAAGCATGGGCTGTGAAGATGACAGCTTTTATGGAAGGTTGTGATTTGTGGGAAGCAGTGGAAGAAGACTACGAGGTGGCTACCCTTCCTAACAATCCAACCATGGCTCAGATCAAGCTGCACAAGGAGAAGAAGACCAGGAAGGCAAAGGCAAAATCGTGTCTTTATGCTGCTGTGTCACCCACCATCTTCACCAGAGTCATGAGGCTTGAGTCAGCAAAAGCTATATGGGATTACTTGAAGGAAGAATATGAAGGAGATGAGAAGATTAGAGATATGAAAGTGTTAAATTTGTTGAGAGAATTTGAAAGGCTTCAGATGGAAGAGAGAGAGACTGTGAAAGAGTTTGCAGACAAGCTTGTGGAGATAGCAAACAAGATAAGGGTGTTAGGGACTGATTTAAGTGATAGCAGGTTGGTACAAAAACTACTTGTTTCAGTGCCAGAGAGATATGAGGCAAAAATTGCCTCTCTTGAGAATACTAAGGAGTTGTCAGATCTAAAGTTTGCTGAAGTTCTAAGTGCTTTACAAGCACCAGAACAGAGGAGAATGATGAGGAGAGAAGAGCCAGTAGAGGGTGCATTGCAAGCCGAAGTGAAGCAAGGCAATCTTCCAAACAACCAAGGGAGCACGAGTTTAGATGCTGGAGATGGCAAGGTTTATACAGATCCTTGTAAGCACTGTGGGAAGAAAGGTCATCCTCATTTTAGATGCTGGAGGAGACCTGATGTAAAGTGCAGAAAATGCCACAAAATGGGGCATGTAGAGAGGATTTGTAGGGAGCAGCATCATCATTTTGGAGAAGCACAGACTGCAGCAGCAAATGAGGTAGAGCATCTGTTTGTGGTCTCCTGCTTTACTTCAAATGCATCTTGGGATGGCTGGCTTGTAGATAGTGGTAGTACTAACCATATGACAGGCAATGAAAGCTTGTTTTGTAAGTTAGACAAATCAGTAAAGTCAAAAGTGAGAATAGGGAATGGTGATTTCATTGCTGTTGAAGGGAACGGAGATGTATTGATTGAGGGTCCTGGTGGTACTAAGCTGATTACTGAAGTGTTGTTTGTGCCTCAAATCGACCAAAACTTACTTAGTGTTGGTCAGCTTGTAGAGAAAGGATACAAGGTGATGTTTGAGGAGAAAAAATGTTTGATTTATGATTCAAAGTGTCAGAAGTTATTTGAGATTCCAATGAAGAATAAGTCTTTTTCTTTGGATCCACTGAAGATGAAGTCTAAGGTGGATGATGATCAGTCTATTAAAGGGATTACACCGCTTGCAGACGAGCAACAAAGCTGCAATATTGCAGATGCAATTGCATTTTTAGAAGTTGCAGAAGAAGTAGAAGGCAAAGCTGATAAAAGAGTGATGGTTGCAACCAAGGAGGAGTTGGCTATTTTAGAGCCCAATACAAAGTTTGATCTTGAGGGCTCATCAGAAGTTTTTCAAGTGCTAAAGCGGGAGAATAGAGTTTATGAATTAAAAGAGACTCCTACAGCTTGGTATAGCAAGATGGATGAACACCTCCTGAATCTAGGCTTTGGAAGAGGCATGAGTAAGAAGACATTGCAAGTTAGAAGGGAAGTTGGTGCAGTCCAACTTGCACATAAGGTCAAATGTTTCATGCAGAAGTTTGGAGTTTGTAGCAGCATCTGATCCAAGGAGGAGTTTGTTGGAGTATTGTCTCAGTGCTGCTGAATTAATTTTATCTTTGTCGTTCTGCTTTGTTAAGCAGTTGTGTTTATCTGCATTTAAGTTATTAGGTTGCATTATCTTTTACTGTTACTTTTAGTAGCTAATTTTAAGGTTTGTAGGACAGGTGTGCAGAAGCAGTTCTGCAGTTATCCTGTACGTGAGGACAGTTTCTGTACTCTCTCCTTTTATGTTTGTTTCTTGTACTCAAAACTCTGTTCTGCAGATTAGTGAATATACGTTTTCTTTATTCCTTCACCTCTCTCTATCTCTCTATCCTTGTGTGAGTGTGTGAGTGAGTTTGCTGCAGAAACAGTAAAATTACACAACAGTTGGTGACAAATTACGACTTTCATAAACCCTTTAATCTGATTGAATCACATAAAACCAAAGAGGTGGACGCATTCTCCTCCAGTGATCTAGGCCGGGGCAGTAGGACTGAGACCAACTTGACATAATACAATTTTGTTCTGTTAGGTCGTAGGTGGGCCGCAATTAGCTTCACCTCATTTGTAATGTGAAAACTTGGCCAGCCTCTAAATATGCACAGGACCTGAAAAATCATTTCCATCTGCATCAGTGTTCCCTGAAACAAATGACCGCCATGACTGAATAGGCCGAGTTCTTTTTCCAACTGGAAACCTACCAAGAAATAGAATAAAGTCGATTTTTTCTTTGAAATTCCTCCCTGAGCTTCCACCGCCATTGACTTCCTTCTTTTCCTTTTTCTTGTTCTGTCTGGGGCTGGGGGGAAAACGAAAGAAACAGAGAGAGAGAGAGAGAGAGAGAGAGAGAGAGAGAGAGAGAGAGAGAATAATAGACAGAGGAGAACGAGAGCTCGTCATTGACGACCTTCTTGAGATTCGTCGAGCTCATCCGTGCTTCTCTTTTTCTATCTCATGAGCTTCTAATTGATTCCCTAGCTTCTCGCCATTGCCGATTTTATGTTCCTCTTGCTTGTTCTTGCTGGTTTGGCTTCGTTCTGATGTCGAGGAACTCACGGATGAGAGAGGCATCGAATGGGGAAAAGCTTAGCAGCATCGAATTAGGTTACGGGATAGCTTAGGTATGTTGCCAATTCTTCTTTGATTGAGCTTTATTTATTTGATTGTGTCCTTGCTATGGATTTAGAAACAAGAAGTTAGTTGGATGACTAAATTAGAGAAATTGATGGAATAACTTAGACTAGTACATTTGAATGTTTAGTGAACTAAGATAGGCCACATTGATGGTGCTGAAATTTGTGAGCTAGATATTGATTTGGTTGGTTATTGCAAGAAGCATTTTCCTTAGATTTGTTTGAGATAGAGTACTGTAAATAGATTAGTGGATGGTAGGGGAAGTTTCATTCTTATCATTTATATTCTTATAGAAGCATAGTTGAGATAAGCAATGGA